>NC_057798.1:267166247-267360667 GCF_018294505.1 Triticum aestivum | reverse complement strand
CAGAAAAGCTAAGTTGCCAAAGTTTGAGCAATCAGTTTTTAAATTTTTGAGTTATCTTCCTCGAACGACCCTGCTTTGTATGGAAAACCGGTGCGCGGAGGAACCAACTCGTGGCTAGTTGCGCCCTTACTTTGTTTCGAGTCCGCTCAACAACTTAAGTGTGCTGCATCTAGTCGCAACAAGGTTTCTTGTCGGAAGCAGCGCCGCCAGCAGGCTGCTGACATTCCGCACTCAGCGCTCGCGGCTCGGGTGCCTGCGCCGACAAGTTCCCTAGAAGCATAGGGTAAAAACATACAAAGGAAGGAATCTAGTAGAGGAAATAACATAGCAATTGATAACAGAAATAAAGTTATATTACAAGATAACTTGTCGCAGCTCTAACAGACTGTTTTCATAACATGATTAGCAGCGACAAGGGAAAAGAAGAAATGGGCGGCCTAGTCTACGCGATCGCCCTCAACCCTCTTGATCTCGCTCACCTTGTCCACAATGGGTGCGACAAGGGCCTTGAGTGCGTCCCGATCGGCGTCTGGTGGCAAGGACTTGAGGACGTTGGTGAAGCTGAGGCCTGGATTGCGGAAGGCCACCTTCATCAGCACCTTCTGGAGAACCCCGGCGCAGATTTTGCGCGACTTGTCGGTCAGCTGCTTTGGGATCCTCTCCCGGAGCCGCTGGAGTGCCGTCGCCACGCCCTTGAAGAACAGGCTGAGCTTGGCACTGGGTTGGAGATTCTCATCGGAGGGATACCCAAAGTCCTCCATCCCCAGCTGCGCCAGCTCCTCGTCGATGACTGCGGCAGTATTCACCAGACCCTCGGTCCAGTGCTCCACAGTATCTCTGAATGAGTTCTGGGTAACTGCGATGCTCTCCAGCAGCGCCTTGTCAGCCTTGACCTTCTCCGACAAGGTCTTCTCCCGCTCCTTGGCGTTGTCCAGCGTCTGCGTCAGCGTGGCCAGCTTCAACTTCAGGTCTTCATTGGAATCCTTGGCGGCGCTGAGCTCCTTGCCCCTCTCAGCGAGAAGACCTTGCAGCTCACCGTGGGCGGCAGCATCCTTCTCACGCTCACGCTTGAGCGCGGCAAGCTCCTCGCCGCTCTTCTCGATGTTGGCCTCCAGCTGCGCCACCTTCTCCTCCAGCTCTTTCTTGGCGGCCTCTGCGGTTGCGGCAGCGTCCTTTGCTTCCTTGAGCGCCCCGCCAAGTGCTTGCTCGTGCTCGACGAGCTCCTCCTCATAGCTGTCGAGGTTGGCCTTCCGCTGCACCAATTCGCCTTCTCGCGCGGACTGCTTCTCGGCAGCCAGCCTTTGTTCCTCCTCAGCTTCGGCCTTCTCGAGAAGGAAGGCCGTGCGCTGCTCGGCGAGTCGCTCCCGCTCCTGTGCCAGGGACCGGAGAGCTTCTTGATTGTGGCCCCGGAGCTCCTCCGCGCGCTTCTCCATATCAACTCCCGCCTTTGCGACAAGCGCTTCCCGGGAAGCCAGCTTGGCTTGCCGTGCACGGTAGAGTGACAGCAGCTTCCGCAGCAGCTGATCCTCCTCAGGCTCGCCACTGCTGCTGCTGGGCGCGTCAACAAACGACAGTCCAGCGGAGGCGAGCACTTCCTCATCGAAAGTTTCCCCCTCGACCGGCGCCCTGGAGCTCGACGCCCAGGGTAGCTTGATGAAGATGTCGTCGCCGGCCTTCAAGTAGGCACCGGGTTGGGGCTCCTCGGAGCCCGGCTCCGCAGCAGCGGCAGAGGGATCGGCGGTCGGCGCAGCGCCTGGCGCTCCTGCGGCCTCAGGGTCATCAGTGCGATCGCCCGACCTCTCACCGGCTTCTGCGGCGGCAGCCTTGGCGGCCTCCTCGCCGGCGGTCTCATCAGCACCGGCCCCTTCTTCGTTGGCGGCGGCGTCGTCAGTGCTGCCATGCGCGCCTTCCTCGCCGGCGCCCTCTATCTCCATTGGCTCAGCAGGAGATGGGTCTGAAGAACGAAGAAGGGAGAAAAATCAATCAAAAATCCAAGAGAAGAAAATCAGAAGGAGAAGAACCCAAGGGAAAGTTTTTGGGCAAGTGAATTACCTGTGCCAAGATCTGCAGTTGCGGTCTCGGCCGCCGCAGGATCGACCGTGCTGTCCCTTGCTGGAGAACTGCCCCTTGCCGGAGAGTTCTCCCTTGTCGGAGAGCGCTCCCTTGCCGGGGACTCCTTCCTTGGCAGCGTAGTTGAAGCAGATGGCACTTCGGGACCAGCTTCCGGGCGCTCCTGATATGGCTGCTCTGCTCCTACACAAATCAACAAGCAAGATATCAACAAAGGAAAAAGCACTCATGCGCGCCTGACAGCAGAAAGCTAACTATGAACTTATGCTGGGGGCTGCGCTGGGGGCTGCTTTGAGGAGTGGTTGCCGGGTCCGTCAAGGTGGTCTCGGACCCACCCCCTGCTGACACGGTGGGGTCATCTTCGATGACAATCACCGCAGCCTTGGCCCTCTTCGCCGCTCTCTAGGCCAGCGTCCTGAAAAGAAAGAAGTTCAGATTGAAGCAAGTCAGATACAAGATAAAAACAGCAAGATTGAAGAACTACAAGAGCACCAAAGAAACTTACTCTTCTTCCTCCTCGTCGGAGCTGAGCGCGGAAAGATCGAAGTCCAGCTCCCCTCCAGTACGGCGAGGCAGAGGAGTAGGATCCCTTGCCCGCTTGGCGGGGGCGGTGGCGGTGGCCCGGGAAGATCCCGCTCCAGTTGCCGCTGCTGCGTGAGGCGCTCCCGCGGCAACATTGCTTGCCGCGGTAGAGCATGTCACACGGCTCGGCGGCTGTTGACCCGGCTGCCGCCCCGCTACGTCCGCGGCCCTGCGAAGACGCCTTCTTGGCGGGGCCGGGGGCTCCGCCTGCGGCAAGCTTTCTGAAGGATCGGGCTCTTCCTCGCCGGCCTCGCTCGGCTCAGCTTCAGAGCCGGCAGGCTCTTCCTCGCCAATGAACTCCGCGCGCTCGGCGAGGTTTGCCGCCTCTGCCGCCTCCGCCTCCTCCACAGTGAACCCGAACGCGCCCGCGGCAGCTGCGGCCGCAACCTCTTCCGCCCTAGTGGCGATGCGCTGCAGCTCCTCATCGGTGGTGTCACGGGTGAGGCTCTTCTGCTCGTCAGCGCGGACCGGCACTTCTTCCAAGTTGTCGAAGAACGCTTGCACGACGTCATCCGCAGGCTCTTGCCAAGTTGGAACGATTCCGTGTGAATCGCACAACGGCATCATGGCGCGGATCCGGTCAAGCGAAGAATTATTGCACAATGGAACAACGCCCCTCGCCACCATGAATGGGTGCTGGGGATCGCGTTTGAACAACTCCAGGAGCATTGCATCCAGCTCCAAGACGGTGAAGTTGTAGTTGAGGCCCGGCCGCAGCCTCATGATGTCCGCCGAGTTCTTGAATTCCCAGGCGGGCCTCCCCCTCTCCTGCAGGGGGGCGATGCAGCGGCGGAGGAAATCTGCGCCTACAGCACCTACAGTGAGCCCGGCAAGCCTGAGGCGAAGGATCCTAGTAATGGCGATCTTCAGCCTCTCGTCTTCCGGGGCCACGTTGCTCCAGTCATTGCCGCGCACTATTGGAGCTTGGCGCACGACGGTGAAGGGCTGCGGATTCTCCTCGACGATCCAGCACCACTCCGCTCTCCACTCCTCCCACTTGCTGCGGAGCTCACCCTCCAAGTACGCCTCCTTCTTGCCGACTCTTGAGATCCAGGCGATCCCTCCGGCAAGCGGCTCTCCTCTCTCTACCCAAGGCATGAAGAAGTGGCAGAAAAGGGCAACATTGGGGTGGACTCCGACAAAGTTTTCGCACAAATGTGCGAAAACTGCCATGGTCAGAACGGCATTGGGGGTGAAATCAAGGAGGCAGAGGCCGTAGGTGTTCATGATATCGCAGAAGAACTCCGAGAAGTGCGGGCAGAGCCCGCAATAGAAGAACAACACGAAGAATGGGTACCCGTTTGGAGCCAGTTCCGAAGCAGCGGCCGGGAGTACCCTCGTGCGCGGATGCGCACGCGTCTCCGTCGCCCAAAAGAGGTAGAAGTACTCCCTCAGCTCCTTCGCGCCGAGCTGGGGGGAGAAGATCGCCCGCTCCTTCCGCAGCGCCGTGAGCTGCTGCGCCTCAGCCGACTTCACGCCCTTTCCCTTGTCAGCTTTCGGAGCCATGGTGGAGGTGGTAGGGGAGGTCGACGGCGTTGGTGATGCTGGTGGCAATGGGGGGCGGAGCGCTGCTCTCTCGGCTTCGAGAAGAAGGGGGGAGCGGCGGAGGTTCGTGAAGATGGAGTAGTAGCAACCAACGAGGGGAACAAACTGCCCCTGTTTCCTCTGCTTATAAAGAGGGACGGGGCGGACGTTTCGCCCTTCCGAATAAAGAACCACCCACGATCTCTCCCACGACGCCACATTCAACGCGTGCCCTTAGGGGAGAGCGCGGTGGATACGGAGCGAGATTCGGCGTGGCCCAGTACGCGTGTGCCCGTGCCCTGTCTTGGGCCTGGCCCAACAGCGCTCGGCACCATGTCTGGCCCAGGCCCGGGGGCTCCTGTCGGTGTACTAGAATAGGGGTACCCTAGTACCCCGAACTTGTGCACGGGCAGTTGCAGCACCCCGCGGTAAGGCTTGCCGGGCGAACGCCAAGATCCTCCGTGGTTCCCTTGGAGCCATTCAAGAACAAAGTATTTAAGCTCAGGAGACAAGGCCCCGGCAAGAGGAGCTTGCCGGGAAGGCCAACCAAGGCACTCCAAGGAACTTGCCGCGACGCGCCACGCGCTCCGGCAAGGCAACAAGGCCCCGGCAAGAGGAGCTTGCCGGGAAGACCAACCAAGGTACCTCGAGGCCCGGTGAGCGACAAGCTTCCGGACCTGACAAGATAACAACAGCGGCAAGGCGCTTGCCGCGGCAGGCGGCCACTCTGTGCCCACGCTCCAGCGCATCCACCAACGTGTCGCTCTGGGGGCCTCTCCAGGCACGCGTGGCGGGAGGCTGTGCAGCCAGCGGTGTGCAGTGGCATGCGAAGCTGACAAGATCGCCATCGCGGCGAACGGTGGCGCCCCTAACGGTCCTTTTCTGCACTGTTTGGGCGACTCAGACGGGCATTTAATGCCCTTGTCCCCTGCCGTCAGGGTTAGGTAGGGTGCACTGTACAAGTAACTGTACCAACCACCTCGCTTTTTACATTTGTACCCTTCTCTGCGTTGCCACCTGTCGGTGACCCCTTTAGCGTATAAAAGGAGGCCCATGCGCAACGTAGAGGGGGTTCGACTGGTTCGGAACCCAGAAAAACACTACGCTCTCTCTCTGGAGCAAGAACACAAGATAATCAAACAAGCAGCAGTAGGAGTGTTATCTCTCCGGAGAGCTCCGAAGCTGGGTAAACTGCTCGTGTGCTTCGCCTCGATCTGCTCTTCGTGTGATCTCCGCCCCCCGCCGAACCGAAAGGGGCTCGGTCCGCCGGCCCCATAGGTGTTCGTGGATTAGTTTCCCCGACATACTCTTTATATGTGAAGTCATTACTATCCATAAGATCAATATGAACTCTTTTATTCTTTTTATTCTTTCTACTTTCTCAAGATCAAAGCAAGATAGAAAAACCCTTGGCTCAACACTAATCTTTATTATATAAAGCTCACGGACTCGATTACATAAAGAGATCACAAAGCAAAACTCGAAACTAATTCATACCAAAACTTCAATCTACTAGATCAAGATATCACTAAAGGGATCGAACTAAGAAAAACGGTAAAAATAGGAGTGTGATGGTGATACGATACCGGGGCACCTCCCCCAAGCTTGGCAGTTGCCAAGGGGAGTGCCCATACCCATGTGATTATGTCCTCGGAGGTGATGAAGGTGGTGATGATGATGGTGGATAATCGCACATCGAGCGTAAAAGCTCCTCCAACTTGCGGATAATGCCCTTGAGTGCGATGATATGATCCTTCAACAAAATATTTTCCTGAGTGAGATACTTGTTTGGTATGCGAGCTAACTCAATCATCTTGAAAGCTTCAATCTCAGTTGGGGTAAAGAGGTTAGGTAGAGGTTGAGGGATGTTTTCTTCTTCCGCCACCGGAGCTTGGTCCTCCATGGCCTTCTTGATCCCTTCATCCTTGTTGATCTCTTCCGGTTCTTCTCTTTTCAGCTCTATCTTCAATAGCCAAGCATCCTTGTCTTCATTGTTGAAGGAGGGTGATGTCATAATGCTCTAGATTTGTCAGAAAAACAGCTCGAAATAAAAACAAAGGATATTTGCGTGATACGGGTGTCAAAACCTTCGGGAGATTATATAATGAATTTTTAACGACCAAAAGAAGTAACATGCAAGAAAACTGAGTCCGGGAGGCACATGAGGTGCCCACGAGACAGGGGGGCGCGCCCAGTAGGGGGGGGGGCGCCCTCCACCCTCGTGGAGGCCTCATGTCCTTTCCGGATTACTTCTTGCTTTCCAAAATTCTTAATTATTCCAAAACAGAGAAAAATTGCCATTAGAATTGTTTTGGAGTCGGTTTACTTACCGTACCACATACCTATTCCTTTTCGGAGTCTGAAATGTTCTGGAAAGTGTCCCTTATGTATTCCTCCGGGGCTACGGTCTCAATAATATTAGTTTCAACATTGATAGGATTACCTGAGATATAATGTTTGATTCTTTGACCGTTCACCGCCCTCAGACTTGTGCCTTCGAAGTTGTTGATTTTTATGGCACTGGAACGATAGGCCTCCTCGATAATGTAAGGACCTTCCCACTTAGAGAGAAGTTTTCTTGCAAAAAATCTTAAACGATAGTTGAATAGCAACACATAATCACCTCCGTTAAATTCTCGCTTTTGTATTCTTTTGTCATGCCATTTTTTAACTTTTTCTTTGAACAGCTTGGCATTCTCATATGCTTGGGTTCTCCATTCATCAAGTGAGCTAATACCAAATAACCTCTTCTCACTGGCAAGTTTCAAGTCATAGTTGAGCTCTTTAATACCCCAATATGCTTTATGTTCAAGTTCGAGAGGTAAGTGACATGCTTTCCCGTATACCATCTTATACAGAGACATACCCATAGGATTTTTATATGCAATTCTATAGGCCCATAATGCATCATCAAGTTTCTTGGACCAATTCTTTCTAGATCTATTGACAGTCCTTTGCAAAATTAATTTGAGTTCTCTATTGCTCAAGTCTACTTGACCACTAGACTGTGGGTGATAAGAAGATGCAATTCTATGATTAACATCATACTTAGCAAGCATTTTACGAAAAGCACCATGAATAAAATGTGAACCACCATCAGTCATGAGATATCTAGGGACTCCAAACCTCGAAAAAAATAACTTCTTTAAGCATCTTAATAGAAGTGTTATGATTAGCACTACTAGTTGGAATAGCTTCTACCCACTTAGTAACGTAATCAATAGCAACTAAAATATGTGTATACCCATTAGAGGCAGGAAAAGGTCCCATATAATCAAAGCCCCAAAAATCAAATGGTTCAATAACAAGAGAATAATTCATAGGCATTTCTTGACGTCTACTAATATTACCAATTCTTTGGCACTCATCACAAGACAAGACAAACTTACGGGCATCTTTGAAGAGAGTAGGCCAATAAAAACCGGATTGCAATACCTTATGTGCAGTTCTATCTCTAGCGTGGTGTCCTCCATATGGTTCGGAGTGACACTTGCGTAGGATCTATTCCTGTTCATGATCAGGTACACAACGTCTAATAACACCATCTACTCCTTTATAAAGGTGTGGGTCATCCCAGAAGTAATGTCTTAAATCATAAAAGAACTTTTTCTTTTGTTGGTATGTGAAACTAGGTGGTATAAATTTAGCAACAATGTAATTAGCATAATCAGCATACCATGGAGCAGTACGAGAAGCATTAACGACCGCTAATTGTTCATCAGGAAAGCTATCATCAATAGGTAGTGGGTCATCAAGAACATTCTCTAGCCTAGACAAGTTGTCTGCAACGGGGTTCTCAGCTCCCTTTCTATCAATAATATGCAAGTCAAATTCTTGGAGCAAGAGAACCCATCTCATAAGTCTAGGCTTAGCATCTTTATTTTCCATAAGATATTTAATAGCAGGATGATCAGTGTGAATAGTAACTTTAGAATCAACAATATAAGTTCTAAACTTATCACAAGCAAATACAACTGCTAAGAATTCTTTTTCAGTAGTAGCATAATTTCTCTGGGCAGTGTCAAGAGTTTTACTAGCATACTGGATAACATTTAATTTCTTATCAACTCTTTGCCCTAGAACAACACCTACAGCATAATCACTAGCATCACACATAATTTCAAAGGGTAAATTCCAATCAGGTGGCTGAACAATAGGTGCAGTGCTCAAAGCTTTCTTAAGTATTTCAAATGCTTCTACACAATCATCATCAAAGACAAAAGGAATATCTTTTTGCAATAAATTAGTCAGAGGCCTAGAGATTTTAGAGAAGTCCTTAATGAACCTCCTATAAAAACCGGCATGACCAAGGAAACTTCTTATACCTTTAATGTCCTTGGGACACGACATCTTTTCAATAGCATCAACTTTAGCTTTATCAACTTCAATGCCTCTCTTAGAAATTTTATGCCCCAAGACAATGCCTTCATTAACCATAAAGTGGCACTCTTCCCAATTCAAGACGAGACTAGTGTCTTCACATCTCTGCAAAAATCGATCATGGTTGCTCAAGCAATCATCAAAAGAGGATCCATAAACGGAGAAATCATCCATGAATACCTCACAAATCCTTTCGCAAAAGTCAGAGAATACAACCATCATGCATCTTTGAAAGGTAGCAGGTGCATTACATAAACCAAAAGGCATACGTCTATAAGCAAAAGTACCGAAAGGGCAAGTAAAAGTAGTTTTTGATTGATCCTCCGCTAACACAGGTATTTGACAGAAACCAGAATAACCATCTAGGAACCAGAAATGTGTGTGTTTGGATAGTCTTTCTAGCATCTGATCAATAAAATGTAAAGGGTAATGATATTTCTTAGTAGCTTTATTTAATTTACGGAAATCAATTACCATCCTATAACCTGTAATAATTCTTTGCGGGATCAATTCATCTTTATCATTAGGAACAACAGTAATACCTCCCTTTTTAGGAACGCAATGGACAAGACTTACCCAATCACTATCAGCAACGGGATAAATTATACCTGCCTCAAGGAGCTTTAGTATATCCTTTCTTACCACTTCTTTCATTTTAGGATTTAACCGTCGTTGGGGATTTCTAACTGGTTTGGCATCTTCCTCCACTTTTATTTTGTGTTGGCATAGAGTGGGACTAATGCCCTTAAGATCATCTAGAGTATATCCAATAGCAGCATGGTGCTTCTTCAGAGTTTTCAATAATCTTTCCTCTTCTTGCACTAAAAGGTTAGCACAAATAATAACAGAATATATCTTCTTTTCATCAAGATAAGCATATTTAAGATTATTAGGTAAAGGTTTGAGCTCAAACACGGGATCACCCTTGGGTGGAGGAGGATCCCCTAGGTTTTCCATAGGTAAGTTGTGTTTCAGAATAGGAGCCTGTTGAAGGAATACTTCATCTATTTCCCTTCTCTCATTCATAAACATATCATTTTCATGGTCTAGCAAATATTGTTCTAACGGATCAGTAGGAGGCACGACAATAGAAGCAAGACCAATAATTTCATCCTTACTAGGCAATTCTATATCACGGGGTTGTCTATGAAATTTAGCAAAATTAAACTCATGAGACATATCCCCTAAGCCAATTGTAACAATATCCTTTTCACAATCAATCCTATCATTAACAGTATTCAAGAAGGGTCTACCAAATATAATGGGACAAAAGTCATCTTGTGGGGAACCAAGAACAAGAAAATCAGCAGGATATTTAACTTTCCCACACAAGACTTCGACATCTCTAACAATCCCAACTCGTGCAACAGTATCTCTATTGGCAAGCTTAATTGTAACATCAATACCTTCTAACTCAGCGGGTGCAATATCATGCATAATTTCATTATATAAGGAAATAGGTATTGCACTAGCACTGACACCCATGTCACATAAGCCATGATAACAATGATCTCCTATTTTAACAGAGATAATAGGCATGCCTACAACAGGTCTATGTATCTTAGCATCTGGTTTAACAATATTAGCAGTTTCACCACAGAAGTAAATAAAATGCCCATCTATATTATCATCCAAGAGATCTTTAACCATAGAAATACTAGGTTCAACTTTAATTTGCTCAGGGGGTGTATATGTTCTAGTATTACTCTTACGGATCACAGTTGAACTTTAGCATGGTCCTTTATCCTAATAGGAAAAGGTGGTTTCTCAACATAAGTAGTAGGACCAATAGGATCATTATAAGTGATAGTCTTTTCTTCAACTGTAATAGGTGCAACTACTTTTACTTCAGTGGGAGGATTATATTTAAACCACTTCTCCTTAGGGAGATCAATGTGAGTAGCAAAAGATTCACAGAAAGAAGCTACTATCTCAGAGTCAAGTCCATATTAAGCGCTAAATCCACGAAAAGCATCAGTATCCATAAAAGATTTAACACAGTCAAACTTAGGTGTTATACCTGACTCCTTACCATCGTCGGAACCCCAATATTCAGATTTGCATTTAATTCTTTCCAATAAATCCCACTTAAATTCAGTAGTCTTCAGCATATAAGAACCAACACAGGAAGTATCAAGCATGGTGCAATCATTGAGAGAAAGCCGAGCATAAATTTTTTGAATAATTATTTCTCTTGAGAGCTCATGATTGGGGCATGAGTATAACATTGACTTAAGCCTCCACAAGCTTGAGCGATGCTTTATCCTTCGCGAGGCTAGAAATTATATATGTAATTACAATCACGATGAACAAGATGCATAGGATAGAACTTCTGGTGGAATTCCAACTTCAATCGTTTATAGTTCCAAGATCCCATATCATCACATAGCCTATACCATGTCAATGCATCTCCCTTCAAAGATAAAGGGAAGACCTTCCTCTTAACAACATCATCGGGAATACCTTCAAGCTTAAATAATCCACAAACTTCATCCACAAAGATAAGGTGTAAATCGGGATGCAATGTTCCATCTCCTACAAAGGGATTAGCTAGCAGTTTCTCTACCATACCTGAAGGAATCTCAAAGTAAACATTTTCAGTAGGTTCAGTAGGTTGAGGAGAAACTCTTTGCTCTACTGGTCGGGGCGAAGATGCCCCAAACAAGCCCCTCAAAGGATTAGTTTCCATAGTAACAAGTGAAAGTAAATTTCAGCACACTATATAAATGTTTCCTTACCACGTTCCACTCACCAAAGGCGCTTCACTCCCCGGCAATGGCGCCAGAAAAGAGTCTTGATGACCCACAAGTGTAAGGGATCTATCGTAGTCCTTTCGATAAGTAAGAGTGTCGAACCCAACGAGGAGCAGAAGGAAATGACAAGCGGTTTTCAGTAAGGTATTCTCTGCAAGCACTGAAATTGTAGATAACAAATAGTTTTGTGATAAGATAATTTGTAACGGGTAACAAGCAATGAAAGTAAATAAAGTGCAGCAAGGTGGCCCAATCCTTTTTGTAGCAAAGGACAAGCCTGGACAATTTCTTATAATGATAAAAGCGCACCCGAGGACACATGGGAATTATCGTCAAGCTAGTTTTCATCACACTCATATGATTCACATTCGGTACTTTGATAATTTGATATGTGGGTGGACCGGTGCTTGGGTACTGCCCTTTCTTGGAAAAGCATCCCACTTATGATTAACCACTATTGCAAGCATCCGCAACTACAAAAGAAGTATTAAGGTAAACCTAACCATAGTATGAAACTACTGGATCCAAATCAGCCCCTTACGAAGCAACGCATAAACTAGGGTTTAAGCTTCTGTCACTCTAGCAAACCATCATCTACTTATTACTTCCCAGTGCCTTCCTCTAGGCCCAAATAATGGTGAAGTGTCATGTAGTCGACGTTCACATAACACCACTAGAGGAGAGATAACATACATCTCATCAAAATATCGAACGAATATCAAATTCACATGACTACTAATAGCAAGACCTCACCCATGTCCTCAGGAACAAACATAACTACTCACAAAGCATATTCATGTTCATGATCAGAGGAGTATTAATATGCATTAAGGATCTGAACATATGATCTTCCACCAAGTAAACCAATTAGCATCAACTACAAGGAGTAATCAACACTACTAGCAACCCACAGGTACCAATTTGTGGTTTTGATACAAGATTGGATACAAGAGATGAACTAGGGTTTTGAGAGGATATGGTGCTGGTGAAGATGTTGATGGAGATTGACCCCCTCCCGATGAGAGGATCGTTGGTGATGATTTCCCCCTCCCGGAGGGAAGTTTCCCCGGCAGAACAGCTCCGCCGGAGCCCTAGATTGGTTCCGCCAAGGTTCCGCCTCGTGGCGTCGGAGTTTCATCCGTAGCTTGCTTATGATTTTTGCAGGGTAAAAGCCTTCATATAGCAGAAGATGGGCACCGGAGGGCCACCAGGGGGCCCAGGAGATAGGGGGCGCGCCCAGTAGGGGGGGGGGGGCGCCCCCCACCCTGCTGGCCAGGGTGTGGGCCCCTTCTAGTATTTTCTTGGCTCAATAATTCTTATTAATTCCAGAAATGACTTCCATGGAGTTTCAGGACTTTTGGAGCTGTGCAGAATAGGTTTCCAATATTAGCTCCTTTTCCAGCCAAAATCCCAGCTGTCGGCATTCTTCCTCTTCATGATAAACCTTGTAAAATAAGAGAGAATAGACATAAGTATTGTGACATAACGTGTAATAACAGCCCATAATGCAATAAATATTGATATAAAAGCATGATGCAAAATGGACGTATCAGCGTGACACTTCTTCAACTGGGAAACGTGAAACACATCATGAACTCCTGACAATCCTTCGGGCAATTCCAACTTGTAGGCAACTTCTCCCATGCGCTCCAAAACTCTGTATGGTCCCACAAAACATGGTGCTAGATTTCTCTTGACTCCAAAACGTTTAACTCCTCGAAGTGGGGACACACGAAGATACGCTCTATCTCCAACTTCATAAGCTACTTCCTTGCGTTTAGTATCCGCATAACTCTTCTGCCTGGACTGGGCTACCTTGAGTCTATCCCGAATCAACTTAACCTTCTCCCAGAATCTCTGATTAAGTCTGGTCTGAACAAATGGCGCTCTCCACTTCATCCCATGAGAGTGGTGTCCTGCACCTCCTTCCATACAAGGCTTCGAAAGGGGCCATCTTCAAACTGGCTTGATAACTGTTGTTATAGGAGAACTCTGCATAGGGGAAATTGTCAGCCCAACTAGATCCATAATCTAGCGCACAAGCTCTCAACATGTCCTCCAGAATCTGATTGACTCTCTCGGTCTGTCCATCTGTCTGTGGTTGAAAGGTTGTACTGAACTCTATCCTGGTACCCAGAGTTTCATGCAACTGATTCCAAAACTTTGAAGTAAACTGCGTTTCTCTATCTGACATGATGGTCCTCGGAAGTCCATGCAGATATATGATCCTGGTCATGTACATCTTCGCCAACTTAGCACTCGTATAAGTTGTCTTCAGAGGGATGAAATGGGCTACTTTCGTCAAGCGATCAACTACCACCCAGATAGAGTTATACCCTAAACGGGTCCTGTGTAATCCAGTGATAAAATCCATGCCAAGTTTACTCCACTTCCATTCGGGTATCGGCAAAGGCTGTACTAACCCTGTTGGTTTCTGATGCTCTACCTTAACTCTCTGGCATACACCGCATACCGCTACATACTCTACAATATCCTTCTTCATTCCTGTCCACCAGAAACTTTCCTTCAAATCCAGATACATCTTGGTGTTGCTTGGGTGAATTGAGTTAGGTGAATCGTGAGCCTCCTGAAGAATCAACTTCATGATCTCAGGGTCATTAGGCACATATATACGATCCTCAAACCATAAAGTGTCGTGCTCATCCTCACGAAATCCTTTAGCCTTTCCTTTACTCATCCTTTCCTTTATCTCGGCAATCTCCTTGTCCGCTTCTGGTCTACTCTGATCTTACCAAACAAAGTGGACTGAATTTCCAATGCTGCAACATAACCTCTCGGAACTATCTCCAAGCATAGCTCTCGAAGGTCGTCTGCTAGCTCCTTAGGTAATCCTTCGATTATGAGCATGTTAACATAACTCTTGCGGCTCAATGCATCTGCTACGACATTGGCCTTTCTTGGATGATAATGCAATCTCATGTCATAATCCTTTATGAGCTCCAACCATCTCCTTTGCCTGAGGTTCAACTCTTTCTGCGTGAAGATGTACTTCAAACTCTTATGATCCGTATAAACATCACAACGGTTACCGATGAGAAAATGTCTCCATGTCTTGAGCACATGCACTACGGCTGCTAACTCCAAATCAAGCGTAGCATAATTTAACTCATGAGGTCGAAGCTATCACGAGGCATATGAAATAACTCTTCCATCCTACATAAGCACACCTCCAAGTCCTTGACGTGAAGCATCACAATACACATGGAAATCCTTGCATATGTCTAGGAGAATCAACATTGGGGCTGTAACCCCTGTTCAAGAATTCATCCGATTAACCAGTTAACTTGCCGATTAATCCCTACTCGTAGGGTCATCGAGTAGCCTATAAACCGATAAATCGTCCGATTAATTGATTAAATGGCCGATTAACTTGATAATGAGCCGATTAATCCCCTACTCACCAGCCAACCGAGCAGCTACCAGTTAATGATTTCCTCAACAATGGTTGTAACCAAACGTTTCTTCAACTCCTGAAAACTGGCCTCACAATCCTCAGTCCATTTGAACTTGGTGTCCTTCTTCAATAACTCCATCATGGGCTTCGTAATCTTGGAAAAAAATTCAATGAACATATGGTAATAACCCGCGAGTCCTAGAAACTTCTGATCTCTCCAACTGAGGTGGATGCCGACCATTTAGTGACAGAAGCAACTTGGTAGGGTCTACTGCTATTCCTTCTCCGGATATAGCATGTCCGAGAAACCCAACTTCCTTCAACCAAAACTCACACTTGCTGAACTTGGCATACAACTGATGTTCCCTGAGCCTCTCAAGAACCAAACGCAAATGTTCCTTATGCCCTTCTTCATTCTTTGAGTAGACCAATATGTCATCAATGAACACCACAAAGAACTTATCCAAAAACTCCATAAACACTTTGTTCATCATACTCATGAAATAGGCGGGGGCGTTAGTCAAACCAAATGACATAACTGTATACTCGTATAGCCCATACCTCATGGTAAAAGATGTCTTAGGTATATCCTGCTCTCGGATCTTCAACTGGTGATAACCTGATCGAAGATCGATCTTGGAGAAAACCTTAGCTCCTTGCAGCTGGTCAAACAAATCATTGATCATCGATAGAGGGTATTTGTTCTTGATTGTCACCTCATTCAGTGCACGATAATCAACTACCATCCTCAAAGATCCATCCTTCTTCTAAACTAGAAGCACTAGGGCTCCCCAAGGTGATGAACTTGGTCAAATATAACCTTTCTCCAGTAACTCCTTAATTTGCTTCTTAATTTCCTCCAGATCATTTGCGGGCATCTGATACGGTCTCTTGGATATCGGTTCGGTGCCTGGCAATAACTCAATCAAAAACTCAATATCTCGATCCGGTGGCATGCCTGGTAACACTTCCAGAAATACATCGGGATAATCCTTCACCACTGGTACTTCCTCCTGAACAACTCCTGATAAGGAATTCACCTGAGTCCTGCTTGGTGCATGCCTAGACACATACTTGATCCTCTTTCCTTCCGGGGTGGTGATAAGAATTGAATTACTAGTGCAATCAATGTTTCCCTCATACTTGGATAGCCAATCCATGCCTAGTATCACATCCAATCCTTGTGACTCCAGGACAATCAGGTCGGTGGGGAAAACATGTCTACCTATGGTTACTGGCAACTGATAGCATCCCCTACTAGCCATATACTCCACTCCCAGGGAACTTACTAACATAGGTGACTTAAGGGCTATTGTTGGCAACTTATACTTATCCACAAATAGCCTTGATATGAATGAATGAGATGCACCAGTATCGAAAAGAACAAGTGCTATAAATGCATTAATCAAAAACTTACCGACAATTGCATCGGGTTGCTCCTCAATCTCCTCCACACTGACGTGGTTCACCTGACCTTTGGTGAAGGGGTTGGGATTCTTTGCAGAATTTCCATTATCATTTCCATTCTTTGCTTCAGGGCATTCAATGGCAGAATGTCCGGTCTTCCCGCACTTGAAACAAGTAATGTGACTCAGATCCCTCTTGGCTAGTGTCGCGGGGTTGGAACGGTTCTGACTGTTGCTTCCTCCATTCCCATTGCCATTCTTGGGGCCACTGTGGTTGTGTGAACTTCCTCCATTGTGCGTATGTCCTCCATGGTTATGGCCTCCATGGTTATGAATATGTCCTCCCGAGTACGGGGAATAGCGGGGCTTCTGCTGAGCTCTAGAAGTGTACCTCCCCTGTCCATACTTCCTCTTGCGGTTATCAATCTGTTGTTGCTTGCCTTCTATCATGAGAGCCCTATCTACCAACTCCTGGTAGTTGTTGAAAGTTTCCACCATCAACTACATGCTTAGCTCATTATTAAGTCCCTCAAGAAACTTCTCCTGCTTTGCGGCATCTGTGGCCATGTCATCTGGGGCATAACGGGCTAACTTGCTGAACTCATCCACATACTGTCCCACTGTACGACTTCCTTGGTGCAAGTTGCGAAACTCGCGCTTCTTCATGCTCATAGCTCCTGCTGAAACATGTGCGGTGCGGAAAGCCTGCAGAAACTGATCCCACGTAATTGTTTTTTTGAAGGTTCTCCCACGTAATTGTATCAATGGGGTAGGTGGTGGTGAAGTTCTCCCACCAAGATGCTGAGGGTCCATCAAGCTAATGTGCGGCAAAAAGCACTCTCTCCGCATCTGTGCATCCTGCAGTAGTCAGCTCTCTTCCAATCTTGCGGAGCCAATCATCTGCAACAATTGGCTCGGTGCTGCCAGAGAACACCAATGGATTCAATCTCAGAAAACATGCTAGGTTGTCAACAGGGGGTGGTGGCGGTGGGTTGTTGTTGTTGTTGCCTTGGTTCTGATTCTGATTCTAAACTAGCATCTGCATCAAGGCATTCTGCTGCTGGATCAACTGGGTGAGCTCTGGTGGGAACACGAATTAGGTGTCACGTCTCGAAGGCATCTGATGGGTTAGAAGGGGTGGGAAAACAAAATAGAATAAGGTCTAAGGGAGATTTCACTACCCATATGCACATGAGGCAAATACAATGAATTCACTTCATTCAACAACCAAACAAGGTTCACACAAATGATCTAACTACAATTACAAATCGATCGAAACTAACCACTTGGAAGAATACTACTAGTAACATGGTGGTCGTCTAGAAATTTTGATCGGTGGAAGACTCCATGATATCTGCTCCAACTTCATCTACGTAGTCGTCATCACTGTCATCATTAGCATCACTGTCCGTGTCGGTGTCGTCCAAGATGATGTAGTCCTCCAAACGGATCTCCACTTCAGGTTCTCGCTTATTGTTCTCCACGGGTAGTCCTAGCTTCCTCTTCAAGTCTTCATGCTTCTCTAGTAGTACATCAATTTCTTATTCATATCCATCGTGTGTTGACTTGAGTTCCTCTTCTAGCTCGACATTCTTCTTCATCAGCTTCTTGGTCTTCTTCATGATGGAGCACATCTGATTCTCGTATCGGCGAATGTGGTCACCCATCTCCTGAATGTATGTTGTGATTGATCCATCCTTCCTGGTACGAATCATCTCCCATTCCTCGTCTCGGGATCCACATATTTTATAAATGGTGTCTTCAAGCTCCTTGTGATACACTTCACATATGCGTCCAAAGGTGATGTGGGATTCCATGCTCTTTCCTAAGTTCCAACTTGGTGCATCTAGGTAGAATTTGATAGGCTCCATTGTTGGCGCAAACGTCCTCCCAGGCACAAAAACTTTGATCTTCCAGCGCTCCTCTTCCGGTCAAGTTGCAGAGAAAGTCCCAGTGAAGCTTGGTAGTCCGATGTTCGGGTACTTAGTGACTTCCTTCAAGTGTCGTCCGATAGGGGTGTCATCATCCGACTGAGTGAACTTGTTCCTGGGGTCCGCCATCTATAGAGTAGAAATAGAGGAGAATTAGAAATGAGCAAAGAAGAGTGATCACGTGTCTTTTCCTAGTGGTCGCGTCCTATAGTTAGTGTGTGCTCTGAAACCATCTTGTAGCGACCATGATCCCAATGGACTGAAGTCTCTGTGCTTAAGTGTCATCCCTGGATCGGTAATGCTGACACACACAATACTCGAGGAATTATAACGGAGTTTCAATCACACTCTTATTACATAGAGATCCTCATAATGAGTATGATTACACAAATAATATGGCTGAAGGCCATCTAAACTAAATAACTGTGGAAGCTTCGAAGGTAAATGAGTCCATCAACTCCAACGACATAGCTGAGTGCATAACAACGACCTATCGTACCTTATTCATCGTCTGAGAAGTCTACAACACGAGACGTTGCATCCGTGTATGTCAGCACACTGAATATGCTGGCAGAGTTACACTGTAAAGCAATGAATGCAAGAACTACATCTACATGCAATATGTGGCTGGTGGAGGCTCTAATTTTAAGATTTTGCATAAAGCTAGTTTTTCCCTACAACAAAGGAATAAATTTATTTACTACTCCCAAGTTGTACCAATATTTGAGAAGGTTCCTCCAACTCAAATCCCAATTAAACAAGTATCATCATTAAGCCCAATTTAGTTAATTTAAAGAGTGATGAGATCAACCATAATATCCAATTCCAGATACTCAAGATGTCCATAACCGGGGACACGACTAACCATGATTAGTTTATACACTCTACAGAGGTTGCGCACTTTTCCCCACAAGACTCGACCGCATCCATGATCGGAAGATCGAGACATAGTCTTTCTGAAGCATTAACTCTCTACTCCGGGTATGCTGGTACACCTACTTTCCCCTACATCTGCTAGTCCACCTCTTCGAGAGCTCATACAACTTACTCAACTATGCCAGAGCCCATAATGGCTTGTGGCTGCACACAGAAGTTTCTAGGCATGAAATATCATATGATCCCTTTGAGCCTGGGTGGCGAACCAAGGAAAAATCACACGGGTACACCGGGACTTCCCAAACGGACAAACACTGGATTCTCCAGGTGCCCCAACCAATCCACCCAGATGTGTATCAAAGTTGCCACCTTAATGTTATCCAAGAATAATAACTCTCACAACTTCCATGTGTATCGCGATCCAATCCCCGTCTACGAGCATGGCTAAGCAATAATAGAGCATAACATATATTCACGGGGTGATCAAAGGTATTAGGTTCCTACCTCAATTACTACAACCAAACCACAAGTTCCCAATCCTACTCATGCAAATATTTGAGGAGCAATACTAATGCATAGTAAAACTGGGTATAGAAGAGTATGATCAAAGTGTAACTTGCCTTGCTGACGATCTGCAAACTCTAGGGATTCGTAGTAACAAGCTTCGCACTACGGATAATCTAGCGTAGACAAACAGTAGCATACATAAGCGATCAATCAAACAAAACAAAGAGAAATCGAGAAAAGATCCAAATAAAACTTGAAACAAGCAAATGACTAAACTAAACAGAAAACAAAACCTAACAACATTATTTTCATGCGGATTAGATCTTAATAGTAGGTACATGTGATTTGCTACGATTTGAAAAAAAAATCAACTCAAACGGAGTTACGAAACTCAAGATACAAACAAAACAAGATAGAATACTAATCTGAACTAAACTTAATGTTTAAATTGTCAAAATCATGTTCAAGTTGGTTTACTGGAAAGAGGGGATCGTTACTAAGATTTAGGCATTCGTTTAATCTAATTTGGATAAACAAGCAAAAAGTTACGCTAGTTTTAAGATCAGAGGCTAAATCGTGATAAAATTATTCGCGGATAGGTCCCTGGCCGAAAATTTAACTAAAAAAAATCTACAGAATGAACGTTCGCTAACAGAACCTAACAAACAAATTCGTTCGTTTTAAGAAACTAACAGGTGAACATTTGTTAATTAACTAACGAATAAAAACGAACCGATCTAAAGTGAGCGAAAAAAACAAAAAAGACCAGCGAATCGGGGCGGTTTTGTACCGGTTCGGTCGAATCGGTCAATGACGAGGCGACGACTCCGGCGGGGTAAGGCAACGGCGGTGGCGACTAGCACGAGCGGCGGCGGCAGCTCCTGCGGCAGCAGCAGCGAGTGGCGGTGAGCGACGACGGTGGCGCAGCAGCAGCGCGGCGGGGTGCGGGTGCGGCGGCGCAAGCGGGCGGCCACGGCGGCTTGTGTGGCGGTGGCGGGGTGAGGGAGTATATAAGGGGGAGGGGGGTCGGGGCGGTGACTTGGGTGAGGGGGCGCCGGATCGGGAGTCCAAGCCGGACTCCCCTGGCAGCGACGGTCGGGACTCTGCCGAGCAGGAGGAAGACGGCAGCGCGAGCTGGGCCCGCCCAGGAACTTTTTTTAAAGCGATTTCCGCGAAGAAAATCCTAATAAATAGAAATAAAATTCTAAAAATTCCAGAAACAATTTTCACCATCCCTACCTAATATTTGAGACAAGATGAACATTTTTATGGGCTAAATGCAACTTTTAAAAAATGCATGTTTTTCTTTGATTCAAATAAAATTGCAAATAAAATTCAAATAAAAATAATAATTTGACGTCAAAATTTCTTTTCCAATATTTCTCCTTTGTTTTGAGGAAGTCATTTTATCCTCTCTCATTTATTTTATTGATTGAAATAATTGAAAATAAATTATTGGAAATCAAATTCATCCACATTTTAAATTTGAAATAAATTCAAAAATGAAAATTTTATGAAACCTCCAACTCTCTCCTTGGGTCCTTGGGTTGCTTAAGATTTCATGGATCACAACCAAGATGAAATTAAATATGATATGCATATCATTGATCTATGTATAACATCCAAATTGAAAATTGGGATGTTACACTAATTTAATCCCTAGATCTACGATCGGACGGATGGGAACGGAGATGGCTTATAGCGGCGGCGATCGGCACCGGAGTGGACGAAGACGGCGTCGGGTGGCGATGGTGGCGGCTCCTCCGATGGTGGTCGGCGTCGACAAAGCAGACGAGGAGGTGTAGCGGACGTTTGTGAGTCTGTTGGTAGTCATGGCGGCGGCGGAGACAGTTGAAGTCGATCGGTGGCGAGCTCAAAGCGGATATGGCGCTCGGTGGTCGCCATTGACATTGCTCCGGTGGGTGTTAGGCTCGGGCGAGATTACGGGGAGGTGCAGAAGAGGATGGTGAGCTCGTTTATGGTGGGGGAGGGGCTCGAGGAGGTCGGGGGCGGGCTCTAGGGCATCAATGGTGCAGCGGCAGAGCTCGGTTCTGGCGAGCAACTGAGGGGGCAGCGGTGGGTCTCGACAAGGGGGAACGGGTGGAGGGGGAGAGGTTTTATAATGGGGCGCCTTGGAGGAGGGGTCGGGCGAGGGGATCCTCGATCCCGAGAGATCCGAGATTCGACGGTGGTGGCGATGATGTCCGTGGCTTGAAGAGGAGGAAGACGGGTGGGGGACCCATCCGTCAGTGGGCACGGGAGGCGGGCTAGGCTGCGGGCGACTGAGCGGAAGGGAGTTCGGGCGTGGCGCTAGCGGAGCACGATGTTTGGCTGGCTGGTGGGCGGGCCGACTAGCTCCTGGGCCGGCTGGCCTGGCCCCTTTTTTTATTAAAAAGATAGACACAAAGTAAAATAAACAGAACAAACAATAAAAAATTATATATAGGAATATTATATATCAAAAAATACATAAAATGATTTCCTATAATGTGAACATTTTCTCAAGGTCAAATAAAGTACACAAAAATTCAAAAGAGACAAATAATGCTACTATTGCAATAAAACCCAATAAAAATCATTTTCAAATACCAAAATGATATCTAATTTATTTTTATCCACTTTTCTATTGTAGGGAATCATTTTACCTTATTTTTTCATATATTTATATTTGGAGAAAAATAATTCGAATAAAAACCAAGTACTCCCAATTGGATTTGAATTTGAATTTCAAACCAATTTCAAATCTTTCCTGTTTTCCCTTGGCCAAAATATTTTAGTTGCCTCTGAATATTTTAAGTGTCATATTACTTCTGTCATTTTGAATAACTTTCAGAGAATTTGAAATTTGAAAATTCAAATAACTTCAATATGAAAGTGCGTTTCAAAATAACTTCAAGGGACTTTCAATTTGATTCTTTTAAACTTCCAACTCATATTTCATATAATTTGAAGAAGTCATTTTATCTTCTCTCATGAAAATCATTGAGTTGCATAAAGTTTCTGAATTTGAAATAGTTTTAAATGAATTCAAATCTTTTCAAATCCCTTATCATTTCAAATGGAAGAGGTCATGTAGTCTTCTCTCTAGGGTTTTTGTGATGAAATTAATTTGAATTCATTGTGATCAAAATGCAAGGATGAACGTTTGGGGAAAGTCATTTCATTCCCTCTCATTCAACTTTCAAAAAATTTCAAATTCGAGTCAATTTCACATAATCGATCACACAACAATGAAACAAACAATTTTTAAATATTTAATTAATGTAACATTCCAAAATTTAGAATTTTGGGATGTTAGAGTTAAAGTTTGTGATTCCCGTAGCATGCACGTATGGTGAACCATTATGTGATGAAGTCAGAGCATGATTTATTTTTTGATTGTCTTCCTTATGAGTGGCAGTCGGGGACGAGCGATGGTCCTTATGAGTGGCATGCGTGTAGTACTTTGTTTCGATGGCTAATAAACTTTTACAATAAGTATGTGAGTTCTTTAAGACAAATGTTGAGGTCCATGGATTATACGCACTCTCACCCTTCCACCATTTCTAGCCTCTCTAGTACCACACAGCTTTCGCTAGTGAATTAAAGCCACCATATACCCTTCCTCAAAACAACCACCATACCTACCTATTATGGCATTTCCATAACCATTCCGAGATATATTGCCATGCAACTTCCACCGTTCTGGTTTATTATGACACACACCATCATTGTCATATTATTCTCATATGCATGAGGCATTCATATAGAGTCATATCTTTATTCTAGCATCGAGTTGTAATTCTTGAGTTCTAAGTAAATCAAAGTGTGATGATCATCATTATTAGAGCATTGTCCCATGTGAGGAAAGGGTGATGGAGGCTATGATTCCCTCACAAGTTGGAATGAGTCTCCGAACTTTAAAGAATATAAAATAGGCCAAAGAAGCCCAAAGAAAGAAATAAGGGGGAAAATGGGAAATGAGAGAAAAAGGGAGAAGGGACAATGTTACTATCCTTTTTCCACACTTGTGCTTCAAAGTAGCACCATGCTCTTCATAGTAGAGAGTCTCCTATTTTATCACTTTCATATACTAGTGCGAATTTTTCATTATAGAACCTGGCTTGTATATTCCAATGATGGGCTTCCTCAAATTTCCGTAGGTCTTCGTGAGCAAGCAAGTTGGATGCACACCCACTTAGTTTGTTTTTGAGCTTCCGTACACTTATAGCCCTAGTGCATCCATTGTATGGCAATCCCTACTCACTTGCATCGGTATCGATTGATGGGCATCTCCATAGCCCATGAATTTTCCTAGATGTGAGACTTTCTCCTTCTTTTTGTCTTCTCCACAACCACCATATTCTATTCCACCTATAGTGCTATATCCATGGCTCACGCTCATGTATTGTGTGAAAGTTGAAAAAGTTTCAGAACACTAGAAGTATGAACAATTGTTTAGCTTGTCATCGAGGTTGTGCATGATGAAATACTTTGTGTAATGAAGATGGAGCATAGCCAGACTATGATTTTGTAGGGATAACTTTCTTTGGCCATGTTATTTTGAGAGGACATGATTTCTTTATTAGTATGCATGAAGTATTATTGTTTTTATGTCAATATTAAACTTTTGTTTTGAATCTGAATATTCTTGCCACAATAAAGAAGATTGCATTGATAAATATGTTAGGTAGCATTCCACATCAAAAATTTTGTTTTTATCATTTACCTACTCGAGGACGAGCAGGAATTAAGCTTGGGGATGCTTGTTACGTCTCCAACGTACGTAACATCCCAAATTTTCAATTTGGAATGTTATATATAGGTCATCATTGCATATCATATTTTATTGCATTTTGGTTGATCATAGAAATTCTAAGCAACTCAAGGACCCACAGAGAGAATTGGGGATTTCGTTTATTTTCATATTTGAATTTTCTCAAATATTGAAAAGAGGATCAATTTTGTTTTAATCATTTTGTCTCCAAATATTTCCAATATCAAATAAAATAGAGGGGACAAAATGACTTCTCCAAAATAAAAGAAATATTGGAGGAAAATTTTTAAAATCAAATAAGTATTTTATTTGGATTTTATTGCTATTTTATTTGAATTAGAAAAAAATTGCATGTTTCCAAAATTGCATTCTTAGGCTAGAAAAATGTTCACTTTGTTCTAAAATTCTTTAGACGGTGAAAATTTGTTTTGGCATTTTTAGATTTTTTTATATTTATTAGGATTTTTTTGTTTCGGCGGAATTATTTTAAAAAAAGTTTCCCGCCCCACGACTGGGCCGAAGCCCAGCCGAGCAAGACGGCCCAAGTCAGTGCCGCCGCCTCCCTCCCGTGTCCGGCTCGGACTCGCTGGAGTCCCACGCTGCCGGCCGCCCTCTTGCCCAAGTCGGAGCCCCCCGGCCCCCCTTTATAAGTCGCCCACCCCGCCGCCTCATGCCTTGCCAGCCACCGCCCCGCCCCGCACCTGCAGCCGCCGCCGCTCGTCGCCACCGCCGCCCCTCGCCACCGCCCGGAGCCCCCATAACGCCGCCTCGCCTCGCCGGAGCCTCGTGGGAGGTAGAGCCCGCTGCGGCCACGGCCATTTCAGTTTTTTTCAAAAAACTCGTTTGGTTTTTTAGAAACCTAGATCTATTTTTTAGAATAGACTGGTTCGGTTTTTTTCCGGTTTATTTAGTTAGCGGACGTTCGTCCGTATGTTCGATTTAACGAACGTTGTTCGTCAGTTAGTCGCAGACAGCGAACGTTTGTTCGTTAGCCCGTTCGTCTCGTTTTATTTTTCTAGGGTTTTTTCGCGATTATTTTCGATCGCAATTTCTGCCCTGATCTTCGATCTAGTTTACCTTTTCGCTCGTTCATCCGAATCAGATGAAACAAGCGCCTAGATCATCGTCTCGAAGCCCTCTTTATGTTTAACCAACGTGAACATGATTTTGGTACTGTAAAATTTGACTTTACTCCAGATTAGTAAATGATTCTTGTTTCTTTCGTACTTTGAGTTTTGTTGTTCCGTTTGATTTGATTCTTTTTGCAAACCGGAGTTCTTCACTTGATCTTTCTGGTTAGATCTTCTTATTGGAGTTTTACCTGTGCTTCTAGTTGAGTGCTTATGTTGTTATTGTTTGTTTGCGATAGAATTCCCGGTGTGCGAAGCGTGCTACTACGAGTTTCTAGGTTTTGCAGATCATCAGAAAGGCAAGTAACACTTTAATCATATCCCTTTATTACCCAGTTTTTATGCATTAGTTACAATCCTCAAACATTGCATGGTTAGGAGCTGAATAACATGTGGGTTTGGGAAGTAGATGATGAGGTAGAACCTATTGCCCGTTTATTATCAAACCTTTGGGAGTTACTTCTACGTTATGCTCAGGATTGCTATGCTATGCTCGTAGACGTGGATTGAGTGAGTGTATCCATGACAGATGTGAGTATTGTTAATTAATGGTTAACTTAAGGTGGCTACTTAAATACACATCTGGGTGGATTGGTTGAGGCACCCTGGAGTACCCAGTGGTTGTCAGGGCACCTGGAGAATCTAGTGTTGTCCTAGGATATCCCGGAGTACCCATGTGATCATCCTATGGTTCGCCACCCAGGCTCAAAGGGATCATAAGATTATTCATGCTGGAAACTTCCGTGTGCAGCCAAAAGCTATTATGGGCTCTAGCATAGTCGAGTAGGTTGCATGACCTCTTTCAGTGGTGGGCTAGCAGATGTAGGGGAAAGTAGGTGTAACTGCCCATCTAGAGTAAAGAGTTAATGTTTCTGAAAGAATGTCTCTCGGTCATCCGTTTCTCAAACACCTTGTAGTGCGAGAAATCCAACGGAGGAGATCGAGTGTTGTGGGGAAAAGTGCACAAACCTCTGCAGAGTGTACAAACTAATCATGGTTAGCCGTGTCCCCGGTTATGGACATCTTGAGTATCTGGTTCTTGGACTATCATGTTGATCTCATCACTCTAAATTAATTTGTTGGGTTAATTGATATTGTTTAATTGGGATTGAGTTGGAGGAACCTTCTCAATGTTTAACAACCACCATGATAGTTAAATAAAATTTATTCCTTTAATGTAGGGAAAAATTGGCTTATGCAAAAAGTGTAACCATAGAGCTTTACACCAGCCATATATGCGTGTAGTGATAGCATTTATTCTGTTTATTACTCTATGTGTTACATTGCCAGCATATTCCATGTGCTGACCCGTTTTGGGCTGCAACATATCATGTTGCAGACTTTTCAGACGACGCGTAAGGTGCCATAGGTCGTTGTCGTTCACTCAGCTATACCGTTGGATTTGATGGACTCACTTTATCTTCCAAGCCTTCCGCTGTTATATTATTTAGATGGCCTTAAGCCATATTATTTGTAATAAGTTCTCTTTTGAGGCATTTGATGTAATAAGTGTGTGATTGAAACTCTGTTATAATTCCTCGAGTACTGTGTGTGTCAGCATTACTGGTCCAGGGATAGCACTGATGCATAGAGACTTGACCGTTTGAGGTCTGGTCGCTACAAGATGGTATCAGAGCACATGCTGACTGTAGGACATGACCACTAAGCTAAAACCATAGGTCAGTCTTCTCTACTCACTTCTGACTCCTCTCCCTTTTCCACTCTATAGGATGGCGGACTCAAGGAACAAGTTCACACAACTGGATGAAGACACCCCTTTTGGATGACACTTGAAGGAAGTTACTAGGTACCTGAACATCAGAATACCAAGCGTCACCGGGACCTACATCGCCACTTTACCAGAAGAGGATCATTGGATGATTCGAGTTCAAGTTCCAAGAAGGACATTCATGTCAGTTACCGAGCCCATAGAGTTTTCCTTTGATGCACCAACCTGGAGTCTAGGAAAGAGCATGGCAGCCCACATCGCCATGGGACGCATTGGTGAAGTTTACCACAAGGATCTAAAGGATACTATTTACCAGATATGTGGGCGCCGAGATGAGCAATGGGAGATGATCAGCACCAGGAGGGACATGTCCATTGTAGATTTCATCCAGGAGATAAACCAGCACATTCGTCGCCAAGAGAACCAGATGTGCGCAGGCATGATAGATCTAAAGAAGGCAATGACCAGGATTTCGGAGCTGGAGGAAGAACTCAAGTCTACACGCGATGGATATGAGGAGGAAATGACGATACTAGTGGAGAAGAATGACAAACTGACGAGGAAGCTAGGAGTATTCATGGGAGACCCCGCGCCAGGAGGAGATGAGGACGATTCCAAGGACATTCGTTTGGAGGACTACATCATCATCGACGATACCGACTCAGACCCCAACGATAGCGATGATGACTATGTCGATGAAGCTGGAGCAGATATCATGGAGTCTTCTACCGATTAAAAACTTCTAGTCGACCACCATATCAATAGTAGTATTTCCCCCATGTATATAGTATAGTCCAAGCACTTTTGTAACGGTAGTTAGACCGATTGTAAACCCTTGTGTGAATTGATTGAAGTGATATGATGGTGTTTGTCTCATGTGCATATGGGTAGTTTTTTCCCTTTATACCTCTTTCTATTCTGTTTTCTCACCTTTTCTAAACCCATTAGATGCCTCCGGGACGTGACAGTGGATTTGCTTTCCCACCGGAGCTCACTCAGTTGATCCAGCAGCAAAATACCTTGATGTAGCTACTAGTTCAGAATCAGAACCAAGGGAACAACAACAACAACAACCCACCACCACCACCTGTTGATCACTTAGCCCATTTTCTAAGGCTGAATCCGCCGGTGTTCTCTAGTAGCACCAAGCCAATTGTTGCAGATGATTGGCTCCGCAAGATTGGAAGGGAGCTGACCACTGCAGGATGCACAGATGCGGAGAGAGTGCGTTTGGCCGCACATCAGCTTGATGGACCTGCAGCATCATGGTGGGAGAATTTCACAGCCACTTACCCCATTGACACTATTACATGGGACCAGTTTCAGCAGGCTTTTCGCACTGCCCATGTTTCAGCAGGAGCCATGAACATGGAGAAGCGCGAGTTTCGCAAGTTGCGCCAAGGAGGCGCACAGTGGGCCAGTATGTGGATGAGTTCAGTAAGTTAGCACATTATGCCCCTGATGACGTAGCTACAGATGCTGCTAAGCAAGAGAAGTTTCTGGAAGGACTGAATGATGAGCTGAGCATGCAGTTGATGGTGGCAACCTTCAACAACTACCAGGAGTTGGTAGATAGAGCTCTCATGATTGAAGGGAAGCACCAGCTGATAGACAGCCGCAAGAGGAAGTATGGACAAGGGAAGTACAATTCAGGACCTCAGCAAAGGCCTCGTTTTACCCCGAACTTGGGAGGACACATTCACCATAACCATGGAGGCCATAATTCCAATGGAGGCACTTCACATAACCATAGTGGCCCGATGAACGGGAATGGGAATGGAGGAAGCAACGGCCAGAACCGTTCCAACCCTGCAACGCCCGCCAAGAAGGATCTTAGTCACATTACTTGTTTCAAGTGCGGGAAGAACGGACATTACGCCATGGAGTGTTCTAAAGCAAAGAATGGAAATGGCAATGGAAGCTCTGTGAAGAGGCCCATCCATTTCAACAGGGGACAAGTGAACCACGTTAGCGTGGAGGAGGTTGAAGAGCAGCCAGATGCAGTTATAGGAAAGTTTTTTGTTAATTCTTTTATTGCAATCGTTCTTTTTGATACTGATGCATCACATTCATACATATCAAGGGGATTTGTGGATAAGTATAAGTTGCCCACCAAAGTTCTTAGGACACCTATCTTAGTAAGCTCGCCAGGAGCGGAGCATATGGCAAGCCAAGGATGTTTTCAGGTGCCACTGATCATAGGTAGGCATGTTTTCCCCTCAGATCTAATAACTCTAGAGTCACAAGGGTTGGATGTGATTTTGGGTATGGATTGGCTATCGATGTTTGGAGGAAACATCGATTGCGCCAGTAAGTCCATTATGCTCACCACCCCAGAAGGAAGAAGGATCAAGTATGTATCTCGGCATATGCCGAGGAGGACTCAAGTGAATTGCTTATCAGGAGTTGTACATGAGGAAGTACCAATGGTGAAGGACTACCCCGACGTATTTCCAAAAGAGTTGCCAGGCATGCCACCGGATAGAGACATTGTGTTTTTGATTGAGCTTTTGCCAGGCACCGGGCCAATATCAAAGAGACTGCATCGGATGCCCGCAAAGGATTTGGAGGAAATTAAGAATCAGATTAAGGAGAGGGTATATTCGACCAAGTTCGTCACCTTGGGGAGCCCCAGTACTTCTTGTGGAGAAGAAGGATGGATCATTGAGGATGGTTGTACCCACTGCCGATGATCAGGCAAAGGTGACGATCAAGAACAAGTACCCACTGCCGATGATCAATGATTTGTTTGACCAGTTGAAAGGAACTAAAGTATTTTCCAAGATCGATCTGCGATCAGGATACCACCAGCTGAATATTCAAGAGCAGGATATACCTAAGACAACTTTTACCACAAGGTACGGGCTATATGAGTATATCATTATGTCATTTGGTCTGACTAACGCGCCTGCCTATTTCATGAACATGATGAACAAAGTGTTTATGGAGTTTTTGGATAAGTTCGTCGTAGTGTTCATTGATGATATATTGGAAGACACGAAGAATGAAAAGGAGCATAAGGAGCATTTGTGTTTGGTTCTCGAGAAGCTCAGGGAACATCAATTATATGCCAAGTTCAGCAAGTGTGAGTTTTGGTTGAAGGAAGTTGGATTCCTCGAACATGTTATATCCGTAGAAGGAATAGCAGTAGACCCCACCAAGGTTGCTTTGGTGACTAAATGGGTGGCACCCACCTCAGTTGGAGAGATCCGGAGTTTTCTTGGACTCGCAGGATATTACCGGAGGTTCATAGAGAATTTCTCTAGGATTGCAAAGCCCATGACAGATTTGTTAAAGAAAGGACACCAAGTTCAAATGGACTGAGGAGTGTGAAGCCAGTTTTCAGGAGTTGAAGAAATGTTTGGTTATAGCCCCAGTGTTGATTCTTCCAGATCAACGAAAGGATTATCAAGTGTATTGCGATGCTTCTCATTGAGGGCTTGGAGCAGTGCTTATGCAGGAAGGAAGAGTTGTTTCATATGCCTCATGACAGCTTAAACCTCATGAGAAAAATTATGCTACACATGATTTGGAGTTAGCAGTTGTAGTGCATGCACTGAAGATGTGGAGACATTTTCTCATCAGAAACCATTCTGAAGTATACACGGATCACAAGAGCTTGAAATATATCTTCACGCAGAAGGAGTTGAATCTCAGGCAAAGGAGATGGTTGGAGCTCATTAAGGATTATGATATGAAGTTGCACTATCATCCCAGAAAGGCTAATGTAGTAGCCAATGCATTGAGTCGCAAGAGTTATGTTAATACGCTTATGACCGGAGGATTACCCAAGGAGTTAGCCGAGGATCTTCACAAGCTATGTTTGGAAATAGTTCCGAGAGGTTATGTAGCAACATTGGAAATCCATTCTAATTTGATGGATAAGATCAGAGAAGGCTAGAAGACTGACAAGGAGATTGCCAAGGTAAAGGAAAGGATGAGCAAAGGGAAGGCTAAAGGATTTCGTGAGGATGAGCACGATACTTTGTGGTTTGAGGATCGCGTTTATGTGCCTAATGACCCCGAGATCAGGAAGTTGATTCTGCATGAGGCCCATGATTCACCGTATTCGATTCACCCAGGAAACACCAAGATGTATCTGGATTTGAAGGAAAGTTTCTGGTGGACCAGAATGAAGAAGGATATTGCGGAGTATGTAGTAGTATGTGATGTATGTCAGAGAGTGAAGGCAGATCATCAAAAGCCAGCAGGATTGCTACAGCCATTAGCAATACCCGAATGGAAGTGGGACAAGGTTGGCATGGATTTTATCACGGGATTGCCCAGGACTCATTCAGGCTATGACTCGATAAGGGTTGTAGTCGATCGGTTGACGAAAGTAGCTCATTTCATCCTAGTAAAGACCACTTATACAAGTGCGAAGCTGGCAAAGATAAACATGACCAGGATCGTATGTTTGCACGGAGTTCTGAGGACCATTGTATCAGATAGAGGAACCTACTTTACCTCAAAGTTCTGGAATCAGTTGCATGAGACTGTGGGTACCAGGCTAGAGTTCAGTACAACCTTTCATCCACAGACAGATGGATAAACCGAGAGAGTTAATCAGATTCTGGAGGACATGTTGAGAGCTTGTGCGCTAGATTATGGATCTAGTTGGGACGACAACTTGCCGTATGCAGAGTTCTCTTATAACAACAGTTATCAAGCCAGTTTGAAGATGGCCCCTTTCGAAGCATTGTATGGAAGGAGGTGCAGGACACTGTTACTGTGGGATGAGGTAGGAGACCGTCAGTTGTTTGGACCAGATTTGATTAAGGAGTCTGAAGAGAAGGTTAAGTTGATCCGCGACAGACTCAACATAGCCCAGTCCAGACAGAAGAGTTATGCGGATTCTAAACGCAAGGAGACAGTTTACAAAGTTGGAGACAAGTATACCTTTGTGTGTCCCCACTTCGAGGAGTTAAGCGTTTTGGAGTTTAGGGAAAGTTAGCACCATGTTTTGTGGGAGCATACAAAGTTTTGGAACGCATGGGAGAAGTTGCTTACAAGCTGGAACTGCCAGAAGGATTGTCAGGAGTTCACGATGTGTTTCAAGTTTCCCAGTTGAAGAAGTGCCAACAGAGATGGCCGATATTCCTTTGAGAGATACAGTGCCACTGGAAGCGATTTAGCTGGATAGTGATTTAACGTACGAGGACAAACGAGTGAAGGTTCTCGAGTTTGCCAGCCGAGTCACACACAACCAGGTTATCAAGTTCTGCAAAGTACAGTGGAGCCACCATACCGAGGATGAAGCCACTTGGGAACGAGAGGAATACCTACGGAAGGACCACCTGCACCTATTTTCTAGCCAACCCGAATCTCGAGGGCGAGGTTCATCTTAAGGGGGGTAGGTCTGTAACATCCCAAATTTTCAATTTGGAATGTTATACATAGGTCATCATTGCATATCATATTTTATTGCATTTTGGTTGATCCTAAGCAACTCAACGACCCACAAAGAGAGTTGGGGATTTCGTTTATTTTCACATTTGAATTTTCTCAAATGTTGAAAAAGGATCATTTTTGTTTAATCATTTTGTCTCCAAATATTTCCAATATCAAATAAAAGAGAGGGGATAAAATGACTTCTCTAAAATAAAGGAAATATCAGAGGAAAATGTTAAAATCAAATAAGTATTTTATTTGGATTTTATTGCTATTTTATTTGAATTAGAAATTTTTTGCATGTTTTGAAAATTGCATTCTTAGGCTAGAAAAATGTTCACTTTGTTCTAAATATTATATTTAGATGGTGAAAATTTGTTTTGGCATTTTTAGATTTTTTTATATTTATTAGGATTTTTTTCTATTTCGGTGGAATTATTTTAAAAAAAGTTTCCCGCCCGACTAGGCCGAAGCCCAGCCGAGCAGGCCAGCCCAAGTCAGCGCCGCTGCCTCCCTCCCGTGTCCGGCTCGAACTCGCCGGAATCTCGCGCCGCCACACCGCCGGCCGCCCCCTTGCCCAAGTCGGAGCCCCCTGGCCCCCCTTTATAAGTCGCCCGCCCCGTCGCCTCTCGCCTCGCCAATCACCGCCCTGCCCCGCACTCGCAGCCGCCGCCGCTCGTCGCTGCAGCAGCCGCCGCCCCTCGCCGCCACCCGAAGCCCCCTGACGCCGCCCTGCCTCGCCGGAGGTAGATCCCGCCGCCGCCGCTGCCGTTTCGGTTTTTGTCAAAAATCGTTCGTTTTTTTACAAACCTAGATCTGTTTTTTAGAATAGAGCGGTTCAGTTTTTTTAAGTTTAGTTAGGATGTTCGTCCATACATTCATTTTAAGGAACGTTGTTCGTAAGTTAGTCGCAGACAGCGAACGTTTGTTCGTTAGCCTGTTCATCTCGTTTTATTTTTCCAGGGTTTTCCCGTAATTATTTTCAATCGCGATTTCTGCCCTCATCTTCGATCTAGTTTATATTTTCGCTCATTCATCTGAATCAGATGAAACAAGCGCCTAGATCTTCGTCTCGAAGCCCTCTTTCTGTTTATCCAACTTGAACATGATTTTGGTACTGTAAAATTTGACTTTAGTCCAGATTAGTAAATGATTCTTGTTTCTTTCGTAGTTTGAGTTTCGTTGTTCCGTTTGATTTGATTCTTTTTGCAAACTGGAGTTCTTCGGTTGATCTTTCTGGTTAGATCTTCTTATTGGAGTTTTACCCATGCTTCTAGTTGAGTGCTTATGTATGTTATTGTTTGTTTGCGATAGAATTCTCGGAGTGCGAAGCGTGCTACTACGAGTCTCTAGGTTTTGCGCATCATTAGCAAGGCAAGTAACACTTTGATCATATCCCTTTATTTCCTAGTTTTTATGCATTAGTTACAATCCTCACACATTGCATGGTTAGGATCTGAATAACATGTGGGTTCGGGAAGTAGATGATGAGGTAGAACCTACTGCCCTTTTATTATCAAACCTTTGGGAGTTACTTCTACGTTATGCTCAGGATTGCTATGCTATGCTCGTAGACGTGGATTGGGTGAGTGTATCCATGACAGATGTGAGTATCGTTAATTAATGGTTAACTTAAGGTGTCTACTTCAATACACATCGGGGTGGATTGGTTGAGGCACCCTGGAGTAGCCAGTGGTTGTCAGGGCACCTGGAGAATCCAGTGTTGTCGTAGGATATCCCGGAGTACCCGTGTGATCATCCTATAGTTCGCCACCCAGGCTCAAAGGGATCATAAGATTATTCATGCTGGAAACTTCCGTGTGCAGCCACAAGCTATTATGGGCTCTAGCATAGTCGAGTAGGTTGCATGACCTCTTTCAGCGGTGGGCTAGCAGATGTAGGGGAAAGTAGGTGTAACTGTCCATCCAGAGTAAAGAGTTAATGTTTCTGAAAGACCGTGTCTCGGTCATCCATTTTTGAAACACCCTGTAGTGCGAGAAATCCAACGTAGGAGATCGAGTCTTGCGGGGAAAAGTGCGCAAACCTCTGCAAAGTGTACAAACTAACCATGGTTAGCCGTGTCCCCGGTTATGGACATCTTGAGTATCTGGTTCTTGGATTATTATGTTGATCTCATCACTCTAAATTAATTTGTTGGGTTAATTGATATTGTTTAATTGGTATTGAGTTGGAGGAACCTTCTCAATGTTTAACAACCACCATCATAGTTAAATAAAATTTATTCCTTTGATGTAGGGAAAAATCGGCTTTATGCAAAAACTGTAACCATAGAGCTTTCCACCAGCCATATATGCATGTATTGATAGCATTTATTCTATTTATTACTCTATGTGTTACATTGCCAGCATATTCCATGTGTTAACCCGTTTCGGGCTGCAACATATCATGTTGCAGACTGATATGTTGCAGACTTTTCAGACAACGAGTAAGGTGCCATAGGTCGTTGTCGTCCACTCAGCTATGCCGTTGGAGTTGATGGACTCACTTTATCTTCCAAGCCTTCCGTTGTTATCTTATTTAGATAGCCTTAAGCCATATTATTTGTAATAAGTTCTCTTTTGAGGCATTCGATGTAATAAGTGTGTGATTGAAACTCTGTTATAATTCCTCGAGTACTGTGCGTGTCAGCATTACCGATCCAGGGATGACACTGATGCACAGAGACTTGACCGTTTGAGGTCTGGTCGCTACAACGTATCTATAATGTTTTATTGTTCCATGCTATTATATTATCTGTTTTGGATGTTTTATATGCATTAATATGCTATTTTAAATTATTTTTGGGACTAACTTATTAACCTAGAGACCAGTGCCAGTTTTTGTTTTTTTTCATGTTTTTGACTTTTTCAGAAAAGGTATATCAAACGATGTCCAAATGGAATAGAAGTTTCGCGATGATTTTTCTTGGACCAGAAGACACCTACGTGACTTGGAAAGAGCACCACAAGAGACCCGAGGAGACCACAAGCACTCAGGGGGTTACCCTGGCTTGTGGGCCCCTTGGGAGCCCTCCAACCCTAGTTCCACCTCTATATATTCTCAAATATTCCCCAAGCATCAGAAGCGTCCACAAAAATACTTTTCCGCCACTGCAAGCTTCTGTTCTCATGAGATCCCATCTTGGGGCCTTTTCCGGCAATCTGCCGAGGGGGATTCGATCATGGAGGGCCTCTACATCAACGTTGCTGCACTATCGATGATGTGTGAGTAGTTTACCACAGACCTACGGGTCCATAGCTAGTAGCTAGATGCCTTTTTCTCTCTCTTTGATCTTCAATACCATGTTCTCCTCGATGTTCTTGGATTTCTATCTGATGTTATCTTCTTTTGTGGTGCTTTTGTTAAGATCCGATGAACTGTGGGTTTTTGATCAGATTATCTATGAACATTATTTGAGTCTCCTCTGAACTCTTTTATGCATGATTTAAATAGCTTTATATTTCTCTCTGATCTATTGATTTGGTTTGGCCAACTGGATTGATCTATCTTACAATGGGAGAGGTGCTTTGTGATGGATTCAATCTTGCGGTGTCCTCACCCAGTGACATAGTAGGGGTAGCGACGCACGTATTGTATTGTTGCCATTAAGGGTAAAAAGATGGGTGTCGTTGTCAAAACTGGTGGATCTCGGGTAGGGGGTCCCGAACTGTGCGTCTAGGCGGATGGTAACAGGAGACAAGGGACACGATGTTTTTACCCAGGTTCGGGCCCTCTCGGTGGAGGTAAAACCCTACTCCTGCTTGATTGATATTGATGATATGGGTAGTACAAGAGTAGATCTACCATGAGATCAGAGAGGCTAAACCCTAGAAGCTAGCCTATGGTATGATTGTTGTTCGTCCTACGGACTAAAACCCTCCGGTTTATATAGGCACCGAAGAGGGTTAGGGTTACATAGAGTCGGTTACAATGGTAGGAGATCTACATATCCGTATCGCCAAGCTTGCCCTCCACGCCAAAGAAAGTCCCATCCGGACATGGGACGAAGTCTTCAATCTTGTATCTTCATAGTCCAGGAGTCCATCCAAAGGTGATAGTTCGGCTATCCGGACACCCCCTAATCTAGGACTCCCTCAGTAGCCCCTGAACCAGACTTCAATGACGAGGAGTCTGGTGAGCATATTGTCTTCGGCATTGCAAGGCGGGTTCCTCCTCCGAATACTTCATAGAAGATTTTGAACACAAGGATAGTGTCCGGCTCTGCAAAATAAGTTCCACATACCACCGTAGAGAGAATAATATTTACACAAATTCAATCTGCTGACGTATGTCGTGGCGTGACATCACACCACGGCCAAGCCTTTATTTGAATCGTTTTCACTGTCCCACCTCAGCGCGTTTAGCGAGGCGGTTTCCTTGGCACGTCTTGTCAAAGCAGAGATCGTGTCCCATTATTCCGGGATTCTCATCAATACGGGCGTGGGTAACCCAACCGCGCCATTGATTACGGCGCTTGGGAGATAAGCGAGTTTTACCAGGCTGGTGGGGACGCATAGCTTCGTCCGTCCATATAAGGGGATAAGGATCCACTTTTTCACACACGCCTTCTTCCTCCTTTGCTCATCCGTTTCTGCGCACTCAAGCTCCAACGCCCAAGTCCACACATCTCGCCTCAACCTTCTCTAGCCATGTCAGGAGCGGAAGGCAAGTGGATGGCCTCCTCTGTCATGGAGGGGCACATCAAAAAGTTGAGGAAAGTCGGATACCTGCACAACGACATTGCGCACCGGCTTCCAGACGAGGGGCAGCTCGTCCCCACCCCCCAGGCCCCATGAGAGGGTGGTGTCCCTCCCCCATTTCCTCCGCGTACTGGGCTTCCCACTCCACCCATTTGTCCAGCGGCTCATGTTCTACTATGGCCTGGATTTCCACGATCTGGCCCCGAACTTCATCCTCAACATCTCGTCCTTTATCGTCGTGTGCGAGGCCTCCCTCTGCATCAAGCCCCACTTCGGCTTATGGCTGAAGATCTTCAATGTCAAGCCAAAGGCAGTGGGCGGCCAGCAGGCGTAGTGCGGAGGCGCCATGGTGGGCAAGATGCACAATGTTATATGGCTCGAGGGCTCCTTCGTGGAAACCATCAAAGGGTGGCAATCGGGGTGGTTCTACATCACCGAGCCGCGTGACCCTGAATGGGCAGCGGCCCCCGAATTCCGATCTAGCATCCCCACACGGCTCACCTCCTGGAAAGAGAAGGGCCTGACATGGGGTAATTCGGAAGAGCTGACCGGACTTCAAACTTGCATCCAAAACCTTGTGAACAAGAGGATCAAGCTCGTCAACATAGTACAGGTCATGCTCATCCGCCGGATCCTCCCATGCCAACAACGGGCCTTCAACTTGTCGGAGTTCGATCCGGCACAGCACCAAACCTTGAGCAGGCTCTTCGACACTACGTATGAAGACGCCTGGAAGGTGCTGTTCAAGGGCGCCGAGGCTCCCGCATCCGCTACCGAAGATCGCGGATTCATCTCCAGCGTCAAGCTATCGAGGTATGCTATTTTACCCTTTACAGGACACTTGTTTTTCATAGTTTGACTCTATGCAGGATCTAAACTCCCTTACCTTTGACATGCCTGGCAGAAGAAGTCCGGGCAGGTTAACTGTCCGGCTCCCTTGCCAGAAGACCCAACGGATGCCCGATTGACGGGGCTGCTGGTTCTGGCACCTCACGTGGTGCCGGAGAAGAAGGCCATGAAGAAGGCCACGGGAACTCGATGGAGTTCCCGACGCCAGGTGTTGTCGGACTCATCGTCTGATGACTCCGAGGCGGACTCCTCCCGCGAAGATGAAGAGGAGGAAAAAGAGGCCTCTCCCTCAGCGGGGGGAGAGAATAAAAGGAAGGCCGCCCCAACTGGGGAGGCCGGAGGGTCCAAGAAAGGGAGGACCCTTCCTCCGGACTACTCCACCAACACCGACGACGGCGAAGAGGAGTGGCCACTGAGGGCTAAGCCCCTAGCGACATCGTAAGTGTCCGGATACCAGAATAACTCATGGCGTTTCTTTTGTCGCGTAGAATCTCCTAACACCGAATATAACCCTGCAGCCCGCCCAAGGACGGGCTCGACACTTCAACGAGTGGCTCCCTGGCTTCGTCGGATGTGAATAGCACTTCACTTCCGGCCATCTCCTCTCCTCGCGCTGCGGATGACGCCGAGGCGGGGTCCCAAAAGAGGCCCAGCTAGGAGGAGGAGGTCCCGGAGGTGCCGCAAGGCAACCTCCCGGACTTTGGGCACAAGGGGGATCAAACCCCAAGGGGTTCTAAGTCCGGCCCTGGGCCGGACTCCGCACCGGAACCTTCAGTTGTTCCGGAGTCCGGCAGGCAGCCCCTTCATAAGAAGGGTGAGACCGTGGCACCGGTGACCTCCGTCCAACCGGAGGCACCGGATAATTTGCTGGAGGCGCTTAACGGCGCCTCCATCAACGAGGAGCACCGCACTGTTATGAGTGTGGTGATCCAGAAAGTTCAGTCCGCCAAGAGCGGGCTGACTGAAGCCTATGCCAGCCTTCTAACAGGCTTTGAGGTATGTATTTAAGATATGTAAAAATATTACCGCATAGACAGTAGCCCCTGATGCTCAGTTTGGTGTTCGGAAAGAAAAGCCGAACCGAGGATCTAAAAAGATGTACGCATGAGTCTAACATAGGTATGTCAATATGGGAATGCAGGCTGCGCTGCTGACCTCTGCCACACTAACTGCAGAGGTCAATGCATTGAAGCAGAGCCTCGAGCGGTCCGAGAACGAGCTCGGCCTTGCCAAAAAGCAGCTCGAGGACAAGGAAGGTAAGTAATACCTTATGGAAGTATGTAAAAGATGTGGTTGCAAAAAATAACAGGAATAACGTGAGGATTGCAAGGGCCATGAACGAGGTGGCGACCCTGAAGGAGGCGGTGTCTAAGGCCGAAAGCAATGCGGCCGCAGAACGCACCGAGCAAGAGAAGCAAGAGGCGTGGGTGGCGGAGGTGCGGCAAGAGTTCCAGGCTCTCGTGGAAAAACACGAGAGTTTGGAGCATGACTCAAAGACTCGAGAGTCCAAGCTCGCCTCGGCTCTTGAGAGCGCCAAAGCCGCTAAGGCCGAAGCCCAAAAAGCCCTCCAGGAAATTGAGGCATTAAAGAAGATAGCGGCGGGTAGGGCATTCTTCATGCAAAGCAAGCACGTGAAAGTGAATTACTTGTTACTTACCCGAATCCGGAGCTCTCTAGGAGCATTCGCAGATCTGCCCCGCAGTGTGTCCGACGCTGCCGCATTCTACCAGGCCGAGGAGGGGAGCTCGACGAAGAAGGTGTTCTGGTCTCAGTATGCTGAGGCCGGACACCCGGTGCCCTTGAGCGACCAGCTGAAGCAGCTGGTCGAGCTCCATAAGGTGGCCGAACAGGACATGAAGGGCCTCATAGTTCGGCTGTGGCCCGAGGAAGCCATGCCTGGGAGCTACTTCGGGCTAGTGAGGCGGCTGGTGGATGCCTGTCCATGGATTGAAGTCGTCAAGCGCTCCGTCTGCATCGAAGGTGCCCGTAGGGCCCTTGCCCGTGCTAAAGTGCACTGGGGCAAGATGGACGTGGAGAAGCTTGTGACGGACGCTCCATCACCGGGCAGGGAGTATCACAAGCCCGAGATGTATTATGAGAACGTCCTGAAGGGTGCCCGCCTTATAGCGGGTGAATGCTCCAAAGATGTAATTTTTGAGTAAACTCGCATTTGTTATCCTGTACGCTTGAAAACTTGTTCATATGCGCTAAGCAACGCTTGTGAACTTAAAATATTACCTTTTGTGCGGCCGTTTATTAAATTTGAGAGATGGTGAGTCGTCGGCTTCTGCCATCATGCCACGAGTGCTGGGGTGTTCGGGATAAACTTGAGCGCTCTTTTTCCCATTCTTGGGTCCTTCGAGGGAGGCGCTCAACACAACGAACAAGGAAACTAGACAATAATGCTTGAACACTCTCACTTAGCCATAGAATTCTATAATTTTAAATTTCGGCGAAGCCCCTAGTATTCGGAAGACCGAATTCGGGGCGCTATCCATGCCTGGGCCGGACAAAGCCGACTCCTCGCTCTAAGCGGCATAAGTCTTTAGGGACTCGAAAAAGCTCTCGAACAGCGACCGGCTCTTGCCCTATCATGACAATCAGTTTTAGCTTTCTCCACTGAGGTGCTCAACCCAGCTCAACCGGGGCACAATCGCAGTGGTTCTCCCAGTGCTACCTTAGCCGATATAACAGAACCTAAGGTACCAAAACATGGGAGCCGAGCAAACCCAACTATTGACCCAAGACATGATTCGGAGCTGATGCATATAATGCTATAAGTTCCGGGTGCCGCACTTGTGAAAGTGTTCGGACTTATCACACCATATTTTGGGGTACTTAAGCCCCTGGTGTATTTGGCCGTACCAAAGTGTGCGGATGCAACATGTCATAAGTGAACATATATAGATAGAAAAAGGAATGCAGTAATAGGCAAAAGCTATGCATTGTTTATTCAAAAAAGCTGCGGTAAAAGCAGAACGATACAAATAGTGCGATAAGCAAGGGACGGGACTATTTGACATGTCTCCCTCCAGGAGCGAGCTGCGGAATGATATGTAAAACAAGTATACTGCTCGTTATAGAGACCACCTGGACACTTGACGTAGCTTTCTGCTTCCCTGGCTGTTGCATCGTGTGTTCGGCGATTCTACTGCCGGACAGAGCTTCTTGAGAAAGGAGTCCTGAAAGTAAGAGAAAAAAGAAGAATGACACAATTGGGAGCCCCTGGTGCGGTTGAGCCGCATTCTGTGCCTACCGTGGTCGTGCCCCTCCCCCTATGCCCATGGTATTTCCAAAGCGTAATTATGTACGCGTAGTACTGGTTTCGCAATTTCGCTAGGGCTGGGGTTGGTGCCGCATTGCTACGCGTGCTCGGAACATGCTAGGCGGTCTTGTTGTAGGTTACTCTGGGCGCGCTTGACGGTGTCCGGACGTTTAATAGCCGGACTCGAAAATTGCCTTAAGAGGTTGCTTTGTACTTCCGCCGCGAGGGCCGCCATATGCTCCTCCGTTTGGAGAGAGCATTCGGTGTTTCCGTTGACCGTAATGACTCCTTGAGGGCCTGGAATCTTGAGCTTGAGGTATGCGTAGTGCGGCACCGCATTGAACTTTGCAAATGCGGTTCGTCCGAGAAGTGCGTGATAGCCGCTGCGGAATGGGACTATGTCGAAGATTAACTCCTCGCTTCGGAAGTTATCCGGTGATCCGAAGACCACTTCAAGTGTAACTAAGGCTGTACAGCTGGCCTCTACACCTGGTATGACGCTTTTAAAGGTCGTTTTTGTGGGTTTAATCCTTGAGGGGTCTATGCCCATTTTGCGCACTGTATCCTGATAAAGCAGGTTCAGGCTGCTGCCGCCGTCCATCAGGACTCTAGTGAGGTGAAATCCGTCAACAATTGGGTCTAGAACCAATGCGGCGAATCCGCCATGGCGGATACTAGTGGGGTGCTCCCTTCGATCAAAAGTGATCGGGCAGGAGGACCACAGATTGAACTTTGGGGCGACTAGCTCCATCACATATATGTCCCTTAGTGCATGCTTCCGCTCCCTTTTGGGTATGTGGGTTGCGTATATCATGTTCACCGTCCGCACTTGTCGGGGGAAGCCCTTCTGTCCTATATTGTTCGGCGGCTGGGGCTCCTCCTCGTCGTCGCTATGCAGCCCCTTGTCATTGTTTTCGGCATTTAACTAGCCTGCCTGCTTGAACACCCAACAATCCCTGTTGGTGTGGTTGGCTGGTTTTTCGGGGGTGCCGTGTATCTAGCATGAGCAATCGAGTATTCGGTCCAAATTGGATGGGCCCGGAGTATTTCTTTTGAATGTCTTTTTCCGCTGACCGGGTTTAGAGCCTCTGAATCTGGCATTGACTGCCGTATCTTCAGCATTATCGCCATTAATGCGGTGCTTGTGCTTGTTGTGACGCGACCTACCGTTGCTGTCCTTGGTATCTGAATTACCAGGGCTCTTGGTCATGTTGTTACTACGAGCTAGCCAACTGTCTTCTCCCGCGCAAAAGCGGGTCATGAGTGTTGTGAGGGCTGCCATAGATTTCGGCTTTTCCTGTCCTAGGTGCCGGGCAAGCCACTCGTCGCGGATGTTATGTTTGAAGGCTGCAAGGGCCTCTGCATCCGGACAGTTGACGATTTGATTTTTCTTGGTTAGGAACCGTGTCTAGAATTGTCTGGCCGATTCCTCTGGCTGCTGAATTATGTGGCTTAGGTCATCAGCGTCTGGTGGTCGCACATAGGTGCCCTAGAAGTTGTCGAGGAATGCGGCTTCCAAGTCTTCCCAACAACCAATTGACTCCACTGGCAAGCTGTTAAGCCAATGCCGAGCTGGTCCTTTAAGCTTGAGTGGGAGGTATTTGATGGTGTGTAGATCATCACCATGGGCCATGTGGATATGAAGGACATAGTCCTCGATCCAGACCGCAGGATCTGTTGTGCCATCGTATGATTCAATATTTACGAGTTTGAAACCCTCAGGGATTTGATGATCCATAACTTCGTCTATGAAGCATAGTGGGTGTGCGGCGCCTCTGTATTGGGCTATATCATGACGCAGATCAAATGAGCTTTGTCTATTGTGTTCGGCCCGGCCGGAATTGCTGTATCCGGCATGATGGTTAACGTCACGTGTAGTGGGGCGCCCACGCGATCTGTAGATCGATCTTGTTTGCCTTGCCTTGTCCTCCAATATATCCCGCAGGTCTGGCGCATTTCCCCGCGCCTTGGTATTGTTTGAGCGGCGCCGGGGTGCAGCTTGAGTGGAGGGCCGAGAGGCCTCTCTGTCGCGGCCATGAGGTGGCCGGTCGGCCGTATCATGCATTGGTGATGTAGGTTTAAGTGCTTCCTCCTCTAATCGGGGTAGCAGCCTGCGTTTTGGGTAGCTCTTGGAGGGGCGTTCGAGTTCATACTCTTCGGCTGCGAGGACTTCAGTCCATCTGTCGGCTAGCAAGTCTTGGTCAGTTCTAAGATGTTGCTGCTTTTTCTTGAGGCTGCTCGCCATGGCCATAAGCTTGCGTTTGAAACACTCTTGTTTGAAGGGATCCTCAGGCACGACAAATTCGTCGTCATTGAGGCTTGCCTCGTCTTCGGAGGGAGGCATGTAATTATCGTCCTCTACCTCTCTGCCTGCTGCTCTCTCATGAGGGCTGGCTTCTCCATCCTCCTGTACTGAATCCTGCTGGAGGGGGTTGTCTTCGGCACTGTCCGGGGTGTTATTGTCTCCCGTGCCGGAATCACCGTTTTTGCTGTGGCGGGATTTAGAGCGGCGCCGCTGACGCCGGTGCTTAGGTTGTTTCTTGGAGGGGTCATCCTCCGTTGTTCCATCGCCATTCCCATCTTTTGGGATGTCCACCATGTAAATGTTGTATGACAAGGTGGCCTTCCAGTGCCCTGTAGGCGCTGGTTCTTGGTCGTCTCCTGCATTGTCGTCCATACCGTCGATGTCTTTGGAGTCGAAGTTGAGCATGTCGATTAAATCATCGACAGTGGCTACGAAGTGGGTGGTGGGTGGGCTTTGAATTTCTTCGTCGTCCGCATCCCAACCTTCCTGACCATAGTCCGGCCAGGGCTCTCCTGATAAACAGTGAGACTTTAGTGAATTCAGGATGTCACCAAGGGGCGAGTGCTGAAAGATGTCTGCGGTAGTGAACACCATGGTCGGCGCCCAATCGATTGGCAGGGGCGCGGAAGGTTCGGAGTCCGGAGAGGAGTTCGGCACCTTGGAGTCATGAGCTTCGCAAAGGACAGGGATGGTGTTTGGCTCAATCGCCATAGAGATCGGAGCCCCCGAGGCGGTGTCCAGCCACCTGTCCTCGATCGGCGCAGTCGGCTCCGAGCTAAGGGTCGGAGCGGACACTTGTGCGGCCTCCAGGGCACTGTCCGGCAGCAGAGCTAGATCATGCCCATCGTGACAGTGCGGTGCGCTTAGCTGTGGCTCGAACCCGTCGAAGATCAAGTCTTCGCGGACGTCAGACGTATAGTTCAAACTTCCAAATCTGACCTGATGGCCAGGGGCATAGCTTTCAATCTACTCCAGATGACCAAGCGAATTGGCCCGCAGCGCAAAGCCGCCGAATACAAAGATCTGTCCGGGGAGAAAAGTCTCACCTTGGACCGCGTCGTTGTTGATGATCAGAGGAGCCATCGGGCCTAAAGATGACGACACAGAGGAACTCTCAATGAAAGCACCAATGTCGGTGTCAAAACCGGCGGATCTCGGGTAGGGGGTCCCGAACTGTGCGTCTAGGCGGATGGTAACAGGAGACAAGGGGCATGATGTTTTTACCCAGGTTCGGGCCCTCTCGATGGAGGTAAAACCCTACTCCTTCTTGATTGATATTGATGATATGGGTAGTACAAGAGTAGATCTACCACGAGATCAGAGAGGCTAAACCCTAGAAGCTAGCCTATGGTATGATTGTTGTTTGTCCTACGGACTAAAACCCTCCGGTTTATATAGGTATCGAAGAGGGTTAGGGTTACACAGAGTCGGTTACAATGGTAGGAAATCTACATATCCGTATCGCCAAGCTTGCCTTCCACGCCAAGGAAAGTCCCATCCGGACACGGGACGAAGTCTTCAATCTTGTATCTTCATAGTCCAGGAGTCCGACCAAAGGTGATAGTTCAGCTATCCGGACACCCCCTAATCCAGGACTCCCTCAATGGGGTTTATATCATATTTCTTGAGTTTATCTCTCTACATCATGTCATCTTGCTTAATGTGTTTCTCTGTTCTTTTGAACTTAATACTCTAGATATAGGCAGGAGTCGGTCGATGTGTGGAGTAATAGTAGTAGATGCAGAATCATTTTGGTCTACTTGTCACGGCATGATGCCCATATTTGTGATCATTGCCTTAGATATCGTCATAACTATGCGCTTTTCTATCAATTGCTCAACATTAATTTGTTTATCCACCGTATGCTTTATTCAAGAGAGAAGCATCTAGTGAAACCTATGGTCCCCGGGGTCTATTTTCCATCATATATTTTCAGATCTATAAAACCAAAAACCCAAAAATACCTTGCTGCAATTTATTTACTTTTACTTTAGTTTGCTCTTTTTTTATCTTTTATACCTATCTCTATTAGATCTCACTCTTGTTTGATACCGTGAAGGGATTGACAACCCCTTTTTTGCATTGAGTGCAAGTATTTGTTAGTTTGTGCAGGTGCATATATCACCCTTTCCTCTTCAAGAGAAAAATCAACGCAAGCTCAAGAAGTAGCATGATCCTTCCTAATGGCTTTGTTTAGTTTTCTAAAATCAATTACCAACCTATAACCTGCTATAATTCTTTATGGGACAAGTTCATTCTTATCATTAGGGACAACAGTGATACCTCCCTTCTTGAGGACACAATGAACAAGACTTACCTATCTACTATCTTTTATAGGATAGATTATACCCGCTTCCAAGAGCTTTAATATTTCATTTCTTACCAATTCCTTCTGATACGTCTCCAACGTATCTACTTCTCCAAACACTTTTGCCCTTGTTTTGGACTCTAACTTGCATGATTTGAATGAAACTAACCCGGACTGACGTTGTTTTCAGCAGAACTGCCATGATGTTGTTTTATGTGTAGAAAAGAAAAGTTCTTGGAATGTCCTGGAAATCCACAGAGGCACTTTTTGGAATTAATAAGAATTTCTGAGCGAAAGAAATGCACCAGGGGGCCCACACCCTATCCGCGAGACAGGGGGCACGCCCCCTATAGGACGCGCCCCCCTATCTCATGGGCCCCCTGGACCTCCACCGACCTCAACTCCAACTCCATATATTCATGTTCGGGGAGAAAAAAATCAGAGAGAAAGTTTCATCGCGTTGTACGACACGGAGCTGCCGCCAAGCACTAATCTCTCTCCGGAGGGCTGATCTGGAGTCCGTTCGGGGCTCCGGAGAGGGGGATTCATCGCCGTCGTCATCATCAACCATCCTCCATCAACAATTTCATGATGCTCACCGCCGTGCTTGAGTAATTCCATCGTAGGCTTGCTGGACGGTGATGGGTTGGATGAGATTTACCATGTAATCAAGTTTGTTTTGTTAGGGTTTGATCCCTAGTATCCCCTATGTTCTGAGATTGATGTTGCTATGACTTTGCTATGCTTAATGCTTGTCACTAGGGCCCGAGTGCCATGATTTCAGATCTGAACCTATTATGTTTTCATGAATATATGTGTGTTCTTGATCCTATCTTGCAAGTCTATAGTCACTTATTATGTGTTATGATCCGACAACCCCGAAGTGACAATAATCGGGATACTTCTCGGTGATGACCGTAGTTTGAGGAGTTCATGTATTCACTATGTGCTAATGCTTTGTTTCGGTTCTCTATTAAAAGGAGGCCTTAATATCCCTTAGTTTCCGCTAGGACCCCGCTGCCATGGGAGGGTAGGACAAAAGATGTCATGCAAGTTCTTTTTCATAAGCACGTATGACTATTTACGGAATACATGCCTACATTACATTGATGAATTGGAGCTAGTTTGGTGTCACCCTACGTTATAGCTATTACATGAGGAATCACATCCGGCATAATTATCCATCATTGATCCATTGCCTACGAGCTTTTCACATATTGTTCTTCGCTCATTTACTTTTCCGTTGCTACTGTTACAACTACTACAAAAACCCCAAAACTATTATCTTTACTTTTGCTACCGTTACCTTTATTATCATACTACTTTTTCTACTAAATACTTTGCTGCAGATACTAAGTTATCTAGGTGTGGTTGAATTGAAAACTCAACTGCTAATACTCAAGAATATTCTTTGGCTCCCCTTGTGTCAAATCAATAAATTTGGGTTGAATACTTTACCCTCGAAAGCTGTTGTGATCCCTTACACTTGTGGGTTATCAAGACTAATTTCTGGCACCGTTGCCGAGGAGCATAGCTCTATTCTCTGAGTCACTTGGGATTTATATCTGTTGATCACTATAAAGAACATGAAAGACGCTAAAACTATGATCTATCCCTCAACTACGAGGGGAGGTAAGGAACTGCCATCTAGCTCTGCACTAGATTCTCCTTCTGTTATTAGTAAGCTTGCGACACCTAAACCTGGTACTGCTATGAATTCTGATATGTCGCATGTTATTGATGATGCCACTTCTGCTATGCCTGATGAAACTACTTCTGTGCGTGATACTACTTTGCCATTAGGTGAATTTCTTGATGAACAACTTGCTAGAGTTAGGGGGAATGAAATTATTGAAGATGCTATTATTGATGATAGTGATGAGGAAGGTTTTCCCAATGATTATGTATTGCCTGTTGTTCCTGAGGGTTATGTTATGAATGAAGAAGCTGCTAGAGCTATCCTTGCTTGCAATGATAGATATGATCTTAAGAAATTATTAGCCAAATGGAAGCAGCAGTCTCTTAATGCTAGAATGAAACCTGACCCTGCTTTTGCTACTTCACCTATCTGTGTTACTGATAAGGATTATGAATTCTCTGTTGATCCTGAGATTATTACTTTAGTTGAATCTGATCGTTTTTATGGCCTTGAATCTGAAACTGTTGTGGCACATCTTACCAAATTGAATGATATAGCTACCCTGTTTACTAATGATGAGAAGTCTCGCTATTATTATATCCTTAAGATATTTCTGTTCTCATTAAAGGGTGATGCTAAGACTTGGTATAATTCTCTTGCTCCTCGTTGTGTGTGTAGTCCCCAGGATATGATTTATTACTTCTCTGCTAAATATTTCCCTGCTCATAAGAAACAAGCTGCCTTGCGGGAAATATGTAATTTTGTGCAAATCAAAGAAGAGAGTCTCCCACAAGCTTGGGGAGGCTTCTCCATTTACTTAATGCTTTGCCTGATCATCCTCTCAAGAAAAATGAAATACTTGATATCTTTTATAATGGACTAACCGATGCATCCAAGGGCTACTTGATAGTTGTGCTGGTTGTGTTTTCAGGGAAACCGTCAACGAAGCTGAAGTATTATTGAATAATATGTTGACTAATGAAAATAATTGGACTCTTCCTGAGCCAATTCCTGAAGTAATTCCTGAACCAATTGAGCCAACTCCTGAGCCTATTCCTAAACCCACTCCGAAGAAGAGAGGTGTTTTATTTCTCAGTCCTGAAGATATGCAAGAGGCAAAGAAATCAATGAAAGAAAAATGTATTAAAGCTAAAGATGTTAAGAATTTACCACCTATTGAAGAAATACATGGTCTTAATATACCGCCTGTTGAAGAACCACATTGTCTTGATAACCCGACACAGGTAGTAAAGGTAAATTCTCTCATCCCCTCTATTAAATTTCATAGCCCCATGCTTAGATGAATTTGATGACTTTATGGCTAGACAAGAAAGTTTTAATGCTTATGTTGGTAGAGATTTAAAGAACAATACTTTCGAGATAGGACGCGTGACCGATAATATGGCTAGAGTTAAAGATGAACTCAAACTCGTTAGCAAATATGCTTCTATGGTTGCTACTCAAGATGAGCAAGTACTTAAAGCTCAAAATGATTTGCTTGATGAATTAAATAATAAAAATGACTTTGTTGTTAGAGTGGCTACTACAACTGGTAGAATGACTCAGGAACCTTTGTATCCTGAAGGCCACCCTAAGAGAATCGAGCAAGATTCGCAGAGAAATAATTTAGAGGCACCTAGTTCTTCTAAAAAGAAGAAGAAGAAGAAAAACGATAGAACTTTGCATGCTTCTAGTGAACCTACTGTAGACACACCTGAGAATCCCGATGATATTTCTATTTCTAATGCTGAAACACAATCAGGTGATGAACATGAACCTAGTGATAATGTTAATAGTAATGTTCATGTTGATGCTCAACCTAGCAAAAACAATGATGTAGAGATTGAACCTGATGTTGATCTTGATAACCCACAATCAAAGAATCAACGTTATGACAAGAGAGATTTTGTTGCTAGGAAGCACGGTAAATAAAGAGAACCATGGGTTTAGAAACCCATGCCCTTTCCTCCCAAACCATCCAAAACAAAGGATGATGAGGATTTTGAGCGCTTTGCTGAAATGATTAGACCTATTTTCTTACGTATGCGCTTAACTGATATGCTTAAAGTAAATCCTTATGCTAAGTATATGAAGGATATCATTACAAATAAAAAAAAGATACCGGAAGCTGAAATTTCCACCATGCTTGCTAATTACATTTTTAAGGGTGGAGTAAAAAGAAACTTGGAGATCCGGGTGTGCCAACTATACCATGCTCCATTAAAAGAAATTATGTTAGAACTGCTTTATGTGATCTTGGAGCCGGTGTCAGTGTTATGCCTCTCTCTTTATATCGTAGACTTGAATTGAATAAGTTGACACCTACTGAAATATCTTTGCAAATGGATGATAAATAACCTGCTATACCTGTCAGTATTTGTGAGGATGTGCCTGTTGTGGTTGCAAATGTCACTATCTTAACGGACTTTGTTATTCTTGACCCTTTTCGAATATTGTAGGGGCTATTATTGATTGCAACAAAGGCAATGTCACTTTTCATGTTAATGGTAATGAGCATACGGTACACTTTCTGAGGAAACAATCTCAAGTTCATAGCATCAATTCTATTGGGAAAACTCCAACTATCATTATTGGAGGTTTTGAATTTCCTCTCCCTACTGTCAAGAAAAAGTATGATATTCTTATTCTTGGGGATTTTCATATCCCCGTTGAGGTAACTTAGTGTTATTCAAAATTTCTTCGGTTCCGTGTTATTCGGAATGAGTTTGTTAACAAGACTTGATCAACCTTGTTAGTGGACTCATTTTGATGATCACAAGATGGATGAAACTAGAAGGCACAACCTTCTGTACCCTCTTTTTACTTTCTGTTTTTTGAATAAATAAAGCAAAAATAGTATTATCTGTCTGTTTTTTGAATTATCCGTGCAATAAAAAATAGTCCAAAAATAAAAGTGCTCCAAATGCCATGCAAATTTAGTATGACTTTTTATGGAATATTTGAGGATTTTAGGCACTGGAAACACTGCAGGAGGGGCATGCACCAGGCCACGAGAGTGGAGGGCGCGCCCCCTGTCTCGTGGGCCCCTGGTGGCCCCCTCCACTTATGCCAACACCCACACACTTCATCTTCTACCCAAAAAAATCCCCATCCAGCTCAAGCATGAGTTCTAGGTCATTTTGCTGCGATTTTCGATCTCCTTGCTCGAAGCTCCATTTACAAAACTGCTTTGGGAGATTGTTGCTTGGTATGTGACTCCTCCATTGGTCCAATTAGTTTTTGTTCTAGTGCTTTATTCATTGCAAATTTTTGCTGCATGGTTGACCATGTTCTTGAGCTTGCATGTTAAATTTATGAGGTCCCAAGCAATTCTAATGCTTGATATAGGCTCTAGGCACTTGTAGGAGTAGTTGCTATCAATCTTGTTTAGTTTTATTCACTTTTATTTTGAAGTTACTAAAATTTCAGAATTATTTCAGAAAAAGAATTATGCTTAGAAGAATGTACCAAGGTGGTTCCTCGGTAAAGAAAGGACCTAGAATTGCTATACATGAGCAAGATGTTGAATTGCCGAGGGACGCAGATGTACGAGCTTGTGAGTGGCCATCCGATGATTTTATGGTCGAAGTAGGCTTTAAGGAGGAATTTGATGCGTATGTGCGTAATGCTGAGCTGGAGGACTTCTTACAACATAAGTGTCCTCAGTACTATCAATTGACTAATTCCTTTGTGTGGAGGTTTAAATATAACTGTACACGTAATTCTCCTAGTGTCATATTTGATATTTATGATACATCTTATACCATGGACTTAGAGGATTTTACAACTGCTTGCAAACTCCCGCAGTGGGGTAATATTAATGATCCTCACAAATCTGAATTTAGAGATTTCCTCGCTAGTATTACTATGGGAGAATCCACGGACATAGCACAAGCTACCATAGGGATCATTCATTTTCCTGCTATGCATTATTTTGATCTCTTTATTGGTAGATGCATTAACGGTAAGGATGAAGCATGTCACATTCTTGTCCCTGATCTGTGTATCCTCAAGAGTGCTCTGTTAGGTTATAAAGGTTATAACTTGGGGGCAATAGTTGCACATAGGTTGCAGAATAATAGTAGAAAGGGAAATTTATTTGGAGGAATTTATGCAACCCATGTGACTAATTATCTTAATATAGCCCCACGAGAGGGAGATATGTTGATACCTCCTATTTATTTGGATAATGAAGCTATGATCAATCATCAATTTCTAAGGAGGAATGAACAATTCCTCCAATATCGACTAATCTATGACAGACACAACATCGTCCATGTTACTCTTCCTGCTCCCTACCTTTTTGATTATCAGGCAAAAGGAAGATATGTTGTCACCAGGGAGGAAGCAGCTGAACACGAGGGGAGAGCGGATGCAGCTCCCCAACACGCCGCAGCTCAAGAGGCGGTTGCCGCTGCATCTCAGTACGACCCCAGTTTCACTTACGGATATCAGCCAGGCGGCCCTTGGTACTAGACCAACTTAGGCCAAAAGCCTAAGCTTGGGGGAGTACGTATTTCTCACTGACTTTACATTCATGTTCACACATTATTCTAGTCGTCGGTGCTCATACTCTTTCATTGTATTATCCATGCTAGTTTAAATTTTCTTTTTCTCGCTTTCTTCTTGTGTGCTTGATAAACCTTAAGAAAAACAAAAAAAATTAGTGAGTTTAATTTCTATGCCTGTAGTAGAAATTAAAATGAAAACCCCAAAAGATTTCTTCTTCTTCTTCTTCTTACTTGTTGGGAGCTTTCCCATGTAAATAGTTTTATTTTCTTTTCTTTCCTTTGGGGGTCGAGAAGACCATATTGAAAATGTTTAGTGGCTCTCATATGCATGATTGTTTATTTAATTTAGAGCCCATATTACCCTGTCTTCTCTCTTGAGTTGAATGATTGCAGATTCCAACTTAGTCCAATGCACGTGCACTCTTATTATTATACACATCGTTTGGTCGTGCAAGTGAAAGGCAATAATGACAATTTATTATGGACTTATTGGGATGAGAAAAGCTAGTATGAACTCGACCTCTCTTGTTTTTGTAAATATGATGAGTTCATCATTTCTGATTCAGCTTTTTATGAAGTAAACATATTTGAAATGACATTTAGAGATTATAGTTGCTTGTGCCGTGCTTGATTAGCTATGAGTTATAATTGTTTACCTTGCGTGCCAACATGCTATTAGAATGATTATGATGTGATATGATGGGATGGTATCCGCCTTTGAATGAATTGAGTGACTCGACTTGGCACATGTTCACGCATGTAGTTGAATCAAATCAACATAGCCTTCATGATATTTATGTTCATGGTAGATTATATCCTACTCATGCTTGTACTTGGTGTAAATTAATTTTAATGCATGTTTACGACTGTTGTCGCTCTCTCAGTTGGTCGCTTCCCAGTCTTTTGCTAGCCTTCACCTGTACTAAGCGGGAATACTGCTTGTGCATCCAAACTCCTTAAACCCCAAAGTTGTTCCATATGAGTCCACTATACCTTCCTATATGCGGTATTTACCTGCCGTTCCAAGTAAATTTGTATGTGCCAAACTCCAAACCTGCAAATGAAATTCTGTTTTGTATGCTCGAGCAACTCATGTTACAACTAGGGCTGCCTATATCTTCCATGCTAGGTGGGTTATTCTCAAGAGGAGTGGACTCCGCTCCTCATTCACGAGAAAGGGCCGGTAACCGGGATGCCCAGTCCCATGATCCAAAAAGATCAAAGCAAATCAAAATAATTAAACAAAACTCCCCCAGGGTTGTTGTTAGTTGGAGGCACTCATTGTTTCGAGCAAGCCATGGATTGATGCTTGTTGGTGGTTGGGGGAGTATAAACCTTTACCATTCTGTTTGGGAACTGCCTATAATGCATGTAGTATGGAAGATACAGCCATCTCATAGTTGTTGCACTTTAAAATGTTATTCAATCTCTATTTTAAAATTGAGCTTTGGCACCTCTACAAATCCCTGCTTCCCTTTGCGAAGGGCCTATCTATTTACTTTTATGTTGAGTCATCACCCTTCTTATTAAAAGCACCCGTTGGAGAGCACAAAGTCATTTGCATTCATTACTATTGGTTTATATTGGGTATGACTTGACTGGATCTCTTTTACCATGAATTACAATGTTTAGTCAGTCCTTGATCTTTAAAGGTGCTCTGCATTTATGTTTTGCGGTCTCAGAAAGGGCTAGCGAGATACCATTTTGTTATATGATTATTTTGAGAAAGTGTTGTCATCCGAGTTTTATTATTATGGCTCGCTAGTTGATTATGCTATTGATATGAGTAATTGTGAGACCTAAGTGTTATTGTGAGTATGGTTAGTTCATAATATTTGCTGAAACTTGAATGTTGACTTTTCATGTTTACAAAAACAAGAGCAAACAGAGTTTGTAAAAGTTTTTCTTTATCAGTTTCAGTTTATCAACTGAATTGCTTGAGGACAAGCAAAGGTTTAAGCTTGGGGGAGTTGATACGTCTCCAACGTATCTACTTTTCCAAACACTTTTGCCCTTGTTTTGGACTCTAACTTGCATGATTTGAATGAAACTAACCCGGACTGATGTTGTTTTCAGCAGAACTTCCATGATGTTGTTGTATGTGTAGAAAAGAAAAGTTCTCGGAATGTCCTGGAAATCCACGGAGGCACTTTTTGGAATTAATAAGAATTTCTGGGTGAAAGAAATATACCAGGGGGCCAACACCCTGTCCACGAGACAGGGGGCGCCCCCCTATAGGGCGTGCCCCTATCTCGTGGGCCCCCTGGACCTCCACCGACCTCAACTCCAACTCCATATATTCACGTTCGGGGAGAAAAAAATCAGAGAGAAAGTTTCATCGCGTTTTACGACACGGAGCCGCCGCCAAGCCCTAATCTCTCTTGGGAGGGCTGATCTGGAGTCCGTTCGGGGCTCTGGAGAGGGGGATTCATCGCCGTCATCATCATCAACCATCCTCCATCACCAATTTCATGATGCTCACCGCCATGCGTAAGTAATTCCATCATAGGCTTGCTGGACGGTGATGGGTTGGATGAGATTTACCATGTAATCAAGTTAGTTTTGTTAGGGTTTGATCCCTTGTATCCACTATGTTCTGAGATTGATGTTGCTATGACTTTGCTATGCTTAATGCTTGTCACTAGGGCCCGAGTGCCATGATTTCAGATCTGAACCTATTATGTTTTCATGAATATATGTGTGTTCTTGATCCTATCTTGCAAGTCTATAGTCACCTATTATGTGTTATGATCCGACAACCCCGAAGTGACAATAATCGGGATACTTCTCGATGATGACCGTAGTTTGAGGAGTTAATGTATTCACTATGTGCTAATGCTTTGTTCCGGTTCTCTATTAAAAGGAGGCCTTAATATCCCTTAGTTTCCGCTAGGGCCTCGCTGCCACGGGAGGGTAGGACAAAAGATGCCATGCAAGTTCTTTTCCATAAGCACGTATGACTATTTACGAAATACATGCCTACATTACATTGATGAATTGGAGCTAGTTTGGTGTCACCCTATGTTATAGCTATTACATGAGGAATCACATCTGGCATAATTATCCTTCACTGATCCATTGCCTACGAGCTTTTCACATATTGTTCTTCGCTTATTTACTTTTCCGTTGCTACTGTTACAACTACTACAAAAACCCAAGACCTATTATCTTTACTTTTGCTACCGTTACCTTTATTATCATACTACTTTTGCTACTAAATACTTTGCTGCAGATACTAAGTTATCCAGGTGTGGTTGAATTGATAACTCAACTGCTAATACTCAAGAATATTCTTTGGCTCCCCTTGTGTCGAATCAATAAATTTGGGTTGAATACTTTACCCTCAAAAGCTGTTGCGATCCCATACACTTGTGGGTTATCACCTTCATCTTAGGATTTTATCATCGCTGGTGATCAACAACTGGTTTAGCATCAGGCTCCATATTAATCTTGTGCTAACATAGAGTAGGACTAATGCCCTTAAGATCATCAAGAGTATATGCAATAGCAGCATGGTGCTTCCTCGTGTTTTTTAATAATTTCTTTTCTTTATGCTCTGAAAGGTTAGCACTAATAATAACATGATATATCTTCTTTTCATCAAAATAGGCATATTTCAGTGCATCAGGCAATTGCTTAAGCTCAAACACAGGATCACTCTTGGGTGGAAGAGGATCTCCAAGAGTCTCAACAGGAAAATTATGTTTCAAAATAGGTATTTGTTTGAAGAATATCTCATCTATTTCATTTCTTTCATTCATATGCATATCATTTTCATGGTCTAGCAAATATTGTTCTAACGAATCAGTAGGAGTAACGACAAAAGAAGCAAGACCAATAATTTCATCCTTACTAGGAAATTCTTTATCACAAGGTTGTCTACGGAATTTGGAGAAATTAAACTCATGAGTCACATCACCAAAATTGACATTGATAGTTTCCTTAGTGCAATCAATCTTAGCATTAACCGTATTCGGGAAAGGTCTACCAAATATGATGGGACAAAAAACATCTTGTGGGGGACCAAGAATTATAAAATCAGTAGGGTATTTAGTTTTCTCACACAAGACTTCAACATCTCTAACAATCCCAAGTGGTGAAATAGTATCTCTATTCGCAAGTTTAATAGTAACATCAATGTCGTCTATCTCAGCAGGTGCAATATCATTCATAATTTCTTGATATAGGGTAAATGGGATAGCACTCACACTAGCACCCAAATCACATAAACCATGATAACAATGATCTCCTATTTTAACAGAGACAACATGCATGCCAACAACAAGTCTATTTTTATCTTTAGGAACAGGCTTGGCAATTCTAGTAGCTTCATCACAGAAATAAATAACATGCCCATCAATATTATAAACCAACAGATCTTTAACCATAGCAACATTAGGTTCAACTTTAATTTGTTCAGAGGGTGTAGGTATTTGAAAGTGCTAGTTATCGACTAGGGGGGAGGGTGAATAGGCGATTTTATGAAAGTCTTCAAAACACGGTTGCTTTGAAGACAAACAAGTAACTGAACCTAAATAGTAAGCAGTGGAATGAAAACTACACTAGGTAAGCATAAGTCTAACGTATAACATAATGAAAGCATGAAGAATAATTGCAACTAGGTAGATAGGATCAGAAAGGTAGATAGTATGAAGCTAAATAAATAATAGTCTTCATAGTGTGAAGTCAAATAGATTAGACAAGTAAGCAATGACTTCACGAATACAACTGTAAAGTAAGGAGAGTAGAGGATAGAACAGAAGCTTGACGAAGACAAGGATTTGGTAAACCAGTTCTAGTTGTTGTGACAACTGTATGTCTGGTTAGGGAGGCCGAGATTTAACTCAGAAGACCATGTCTTCACCTTATTCCCCTTGAGCTAAGGACACCCAATCCTTGCCCAATCACTCTGGTAAGTCTTCGAGGTAGACTTCCAAACCTTAACAGACTTTGTTCACTGACAATCCACAATGACTCTTGGATTCTCATAACGCGACGCCTAACCGGTTGGAGGATTCGCAGTCCTTAAGTGTAATAAGTCTTCAGACCACGCTGACAGAAAGACTTCAGTGATGCCTAGCAATCTTTGGCTCAGGGTGTTTTGGGCTTTGTCCTCGCAAGGATTTCTCTCTCAATGCTTTGGAGGTGGGTTGCCCTCAAATGACACCAGCCGTGCACAAACTCCGAGAAGCCACCAATTTATGGTGTAGGGGGTGGGCTATTGATAGCCAGGAGGCAACTCGACCTGATTTGTCCAAAATGACCCTGGGTCACTAAGGAACTAACACGTGTCCAACGGTTAGATTTCAAACACACGCGGCAGCTTGGCTGGGCTACAAGCAAAGCTGACTCATCCAGCTCTGGATAAGATTTGCTCTCATTGTCTTCGCTCGAAGACATAGGATTTGGTTGGGCATCACTTCAGTCACTCTAACTTTGTTCACTTGGACCCCACTTAACAGTACGGTGGTTCCTATGACTCAATAAGAAGAAAAGGAAACTACGAAACAACTATGTCTTCACACTCCATATTCTTCAAGTGAATAGCTTCACGCATCATAATCTTTGTTGTGAATGTCTTCACAAACCACCATTATCTTCAATGTCTTCACACATGTTTAGGGGTCATCTTTGGTACGTAAACTGAATCAATGAGGGACAGTACCTGTGTTATCCTGCAATTCTCACAAACACATTAGTCCCTCAACTATGTTTGTCGTCAATACTCCAAAATCAACTAGGGGTGGCACTAGATGCACTTACAATCTCCCCCTTTTGGTGATTGATGAAAAACTGGTTGAGTTTTCAACAGGGATAAAAGTATGCGGAAGTTCAGTGTTGTGAGTATTGTCTTCATACATATGACGAGGCTCCCCCTGAATATGTGCATATAAATAGTTTGCTTTTGAATGTAAATGCTCATGGCAGGTTTTGCTTTAAGGAGGCCATCTTCAAAGTGTGAAGACAATGCATCATGCATATAAGAAGATAATGAAGATAATGATATGCATAATGGAAAATGGACATCTGCAGAACTTCAAGTGGAATTTATCATCGCATCACAAGGTGACAGCAAAAGTAGCACATGACCATTAAGTTTAAGTGTTACAACTCAAAAGCCAAATGTTTCAGAACGAGAGTTGTAAGAACTTAGTAAAAAATTAAGCAACCACCCATATGGACCCAGTTTTGTCAGTAATGACCAAAAAGGTTTGAAGACATAGAGTATCTACTCATTCCCAGTTGGAGACGATGTTGGAGTAGCAGGGTCGATGGTGGAGTTAGGTGGCGCTGACGGGCCTGGTGCAGCATCATTATGCTGAGCAGTGAGAGCAGGAGAAGTGGCATCATCTTCTTCATCGACGACTCTCGCAACAACAGTTGCAACCAAGGATGAGTACTCAGAACCTTCAATGGAGGGTGTGCGACGCCAACTTGCATTTTGAGGAGGCCTGGAGTCAAACTTGAAATTTTCAGTGAAGCCATCTGTGCGGAGTTCATCTTCAGCGCAGAGTAAGGTGAGGATTTTCCAGGAACGGCGACAAGCTTCATTAGCAACGAATGAGTTCTTTGTGGCTAAGTTGCGAATGCGATTGAAATCCACCAAGATACTCTTCATCTGACGCTTTAGCCAATCATGATGTTTGTCCTGCTTTTGATGTAAAGCCACCAGAAGCTCATGGTCATTGAGAACACGGGGACGTTTCCGAGACCTTTGTGCAACGGTGCTTGCAGTGACTTCAGTGTTTGCACGATGCGGTAGGCGCAGGTTTCCAGCCAAGGGATAGGCATGAGTTGCAACATTTGGCACATGAACACCATCAATGGGCTATGTGAAGCTCTAGAACTCGCCATTCTGAAGATGTAGGGGCTTCTTTGCAGGCTCAGGGTAGATGGCTTCAACAGACATATCAACCTCAGGCAAGAAAACAATGTGATTGCAAGTGGAAGGCCAATAGTCAACAGTTGAATGAATCTTAATCAAGCGCATCACCCATGGAGCATAGAACTTCAGACCAAACAGATCAATCCCGAAAGTAGCAAGTTGTCTGATGAAGAAATCCCGAGTGTTGTATCTTATGCCATTGACGATATAGAACACCAAAGTCTTCATGGAGCCTTCAAGTTTGGCTTCACATGAATGGCCTTTGATGGGCCAAAGAGCATGCCTTAGAATGTGATAAACTATGCGTGGTAGATACTCGAGGTCCTTAACAACGAATTCCTTTGGATATTCAGCGTCTTGAGGCAAAGGCTTCATCATGCTTAGCATTTGTCTCATGTTTGGCTCAGGCTTCTGAAATATGCTCTGCAGTTCATTTTGATAAAGCGAACAACCAGGTTCATATAGCTCACCTGGAGTGGGCAAGGAAGTCAGCTCGATGATATCCTGAGCTTTGGCTTCGTGATGCACACCACCTGTCATCCACTCAAGGATCCAAGTTTTTGGATCCCTGTTGTAGCCTCGAATGTGTAAGGTGGCATAGAACTACAGGTGAAGCTCTTCATTCCAGTGCTCTTTATCAGTGACAAATTCCAGAAGATCAACATCCCTGAAGCAGTCAAGGGCTTCTTCCAGACATGGCAGCCCAGCCATAGCATCACAATCCAGACGCCTATGTGGAAAAATCCTGTCTTGATTGTACAAAATGCAAGAGTAATAGCTTCACTGTTGGTGGCTCCAAAATCTATCAGATGGGATCCTTGGCTTCTTGTAAGGGTTCTTGGCACTGTCAAATAATATATTGTCTTCTCTAAAACTAAGCACACTGAATGAGCCTTGTGATGTAGGGTAGAACCCTAGAGGCCGATCTTTCACGTTTGGAGCGGATCCCTTCGAGGAACACGAAGAACACGAGGAGGGGAACGAGAGAAAAACACGAGAAAACACTCAACCAATAAGAACAAAGTCACACATGTGCTAGATCATCGAGACACAATGAGATACAAGATCCAAATCCAACAAAGGATGATACAAGTGGTAGTAGTTCATCTCTGAGAGGAGGTCTTGAATCCATGAGGGATCTTCCCGTAAAGGGGTCTTGAATCCAAGTGGATCTTCTCCGAAGAGGTTGCGGTCTCTCACGAGGAGGAGATCTAATGGATGAGCGAGGCTCTATCTCACAAATGAGCTAAATCAACGCTAACCCTAAAACATAGGTAGGAGAAGAGTATATATAGTCTAAGGGGCGAAAGGGTAGACGGGCCTCGGCCCAAGTTGTTGCGTGCAGGCATGCCTGGAAGTTCCGGGTGGGGCCAGAAGTTCTGGGCGCCGGAGCTTCCGGGGAGGGTCCGGCCGAACCAGAGAGTTGGCATGGGTGGAGCCGGGTTGGCGTCTGGGGGCCGGAAGGTCTGGAAGTTCTGGGGGCCGGAAGGCCCGGGCCGGGATCCGAGTTGGTTCCGGTCTAACTAGAGAGTTGGCACGCCCGGGCTAGTCGAAGACGTCTGAGGCCGGAGGCTCCGGGTCGGCCGGAAGGTCTGGGGGCCGGAAGTTCCAGGCTCTCGCCGGAATTTCCAGGCTGTCCAGAGAGTTGACGCCTGTCACTTCTTCTTTAGCTCTCGGCTCCATGGCTTGAGCGTTGTACCTGATCACACATAGCATCTCGGACTTAGGCAGTAGCCATGTCTCACTTGAAGAAGAGGGAAACTCAAGTAGGAGTGATGTCACCTCGGATTGAATAGCACGAGCCCTTGCTCTTGTCATGGGTCCACTTGTTGCTTGGTGAGACGATGGTAGGTCCATGGGGATGACCGAAGGATGCTCCGCATCAAATCCCCTCCCTTGGGAAAGATCTGACCTCGGATCAAAATCCTCATCACCATGGTATGGGGAGAGATCGTAAACGTTGAAGATGTCTCTCACGGAGTACTTGTCGCGTGGGAGATCGAGCTTGTAAGTGCTGTTGTTGTAGCATGCTAGCACCTTGAAGGGTCCATTGGCTCGAGGTAGAAGTTTGGACTTGCATTCATTGGGGAAGCGGTCCTTGCGAAGGTGTAGCCAAAAGATGATCTCCAATGTTGAATATCATGGGGTTCTTGTTGACTTGAGCTCGGTCGCGAGTCGTTGTACTTGGTGCTCGATGGTGTGCCTTGTATCTTCATGCATCTTCTTGAGGTGGCTTTCTCATGCACTCACGTCGAGGTTGGTGCGCTCTTGTAGAGGAAGAGGTAGGATGTCCAATGGGTACAATGGGTTGAAGCTGTAGATGACCTCAAAGGGGGACTTGCCAGTAGTCGAATGTCTTGCACGGTTGTAGGCGTACGTGGCTATGGGTAGACACTCCTCCCACTCCTTGATGTTCTTCTTGATCAACACGCTAAGTAGAGTGGATAGTGTACGGTTCGTCACCTCTGTTTGTCCGTCGGTTTGAGGATGGTATGCCGACGAGAACAAGAGCTTTATTCCGAGCTTGGCGCATAGCGTCTTCCAAAAGTAGCTCAAGAACTTGACGTCGCGGTCCGAGACGATTGTCTTTGGTACTCCATGAAGTCACAATATTTCCCTACAAAAGAGATTGGCAACATGTGAAGCATCGCCTATCTTGTTGCATGGAATGAAATGTGCCATCTTGGAAAAACAGTCCACAACAACAAAGACGGAATTCTTTCCATTTTGAGTTCTAGGCAGGCCAAGTACAAAATCCGTGCTAATGTCTTCCCAAGGTTGATAAGGAATAGGAAGAGGCATGTAAAGACCATGGGATTGAGCTTTATACTTAGCTTTGCGACATGTAGATCATCGGTTGGTGAAGCGTGAGACGTCGTGCAACATCTTGGGCCAAAAGTAGTTCTTGGAGAGCGTGGCGAATGTCTTGTCGCGTCCAAAGTGTCCCATGAGTCCGCCTCCATGAGCCTCTTGCAAAAGGAGCAAACGAAGAGAAGACTCGGGAATGAAAAGTTTGTTAGCTATCATAAGATAATCATCCTTGATGTAATATCGTTCCCAAGATGTATGCGTCAAACACTTAGCATAAGGAGTGGCAACGGAAGGATCATTCACATACAAGTATTTTATGTGCTCAAAGCCAACAACATTCAACTCAAGTTTAGTGACAAACATGCATATGCGGGAAAGGGCATCCGCAACAACATTTTCCTTACCCTTAATGTACTTGATCACATAGGGAAAAGTTTTGTCAAAGTTGGGCAAAGCAAGAATCAGAGCATGAGTAAGCAAAGACTTGAGCTCATCAAAAGCGGCAGATTGCAAGGGTCCCCAAACAAAAGGAGCATTTTTCTTACTCAAGGCATGCAAAGGAGCGGCAATAGTTCTAAAATCCTTCAAAAAGCGACGATAAAACCCCGCAAGGCCAAGGAAGCTACACACTTGTTGCAAATTGGTGGGTTGGGGCCAAGTTTTAATTGCCTCAATTTTGGATTCATCAACATGGACACCTTGGAAGAAACAACGAAACTGAAGAAAACAAGCGTGTCAACACCAAATGTGCACTTTTTCATGTTGGCATAAAGACGTTCCTTGTGAAGAGTTTGCAAAACAGCCCTAACATGATTTTGATGCTCTTTCATGGATTTTCTAAAAACAAGAATGTCATCAAAGTAAACCACAACAAACACTCCAATGTAAGGACGAAGCACAAAATGCATAAGACGCATGAAAGTACCGGGAGCTTCCGATAAATCCATAGGCATAACCAACCACTAGTACAAGCCAAATTTGGTTTTGAAAGCGATTTTCCATTCATCACCTTCTTGTATGCGGATTTGATAATAGCCACTTTTAAGATCAATTTTGGAGAAAATGGTGGCACCACTAAGTTCATCAAGCATATCATCTAAGCGAGTAATGGGATGCCTATAACAAACAGTAATAGCATTGATGGGTCTACAATCCAAGCACAAGCGAAAACTACCATCTTTCTTGGGCACAAGTATAACCGGAACGACACAAGGGCTTAATCTTTCACGTATATGTCCGTTGTCGATGAGTTGTTGTACTTTCCGTTGGATCTCCTTAGTTTCTTCGGGGTTGACACGGTATGGAGCTTTGTTTGGTAGAGGTGCTCCGGGGATGAGGTTGATTCGGTGCTCAATACCTTGTAGTGGAGGTAGTCCCGGAGGTAGCTCATTGGGGAAAACATCTTGGAATTCCTGCAAAAGAGAAGAGAACACTAAAAGTAGATCGTGAGAGTTGTTAGTTTTTGGTGTCTCGTCCTTGCACACAAGGACAAAGTGCATAACACTCGATGGGTTCTCACACACTTCTCTCATCTCTCTTTTGGTGGCAAATAGGGCAAAGTTTTTGTTGTTGCTCATGGTGTAGGCACTTGGTTTTGGCTTGTGGCTCTCACTCTCTTTTGGGTGGATCACTTTCTCACTCTTCTCTCCATGATGGGTGGCTTGCTTGTCGTCTATCACTTGACTAGGAGACGTTGGTTGAAGCACATATTCCTTCCCTTTCATCTTGAAGCTATAGTGATTGGTACGCCCGTTCTGGATGACGCCTCGGTCAAATTGCCATGGTCGACCAAGAAGGAGGTGGCAAATGGACATCGAGATGACATCACACTCCAAAGTGTCCTCATATGCACCAATTTTGAAGGAGACTTGGACCGTATTCTTAACTCGTATAGTGCCGGAATCGCTTAGCCATTGGACCTTGTATGGGTGCGGGTGCTTCATCTTGACCAATTGGAGCTTGGAGCATAGCTATTCACTTGCCAAGTTGTGACAACTGAAGGAAATATGCCCTAGAGACAATAATAAAGTTATTATTTATTTCCTCATATCATGATAAATGTTTATTATTCATGCTAGAATTGTATTAACCGGAAACATGATACATGTGTGAATACATAGACAAACTTAATGTCACTAGTATGCCTCTACTTGACTAGCTCATTAATCAAAGATGGTTATGTTTCCTAACCATAGACATGAGTTGTCATTTGATTAACAGGATTACATCATTAGGAGAATGATGTGATTGACTTGACCATTCCGTTAGCTTAGCACTTGATTGTTTAGTATGTTGCTACTGCTCTCTTCATGACTTATACATGTTCCTACAACTATGAGATTATGCAACCCCCATTTACCGGAGGAACACTTTGTGTGCTACCAAAAGTCACAATATAACTGGGTGATTATCAAGGAGCTCTACAGGTGTCTCCAAAGGTACTTGTTGAGTTGGCTATTTCGAGATTAGGTTTCGTCACTCCGATTGTCGGAGAGGTATCTCTGGGCCCTCTCAGTAATGCACATTTACTAAAGCCTTGCAAGCAATGTAGCTAATGTGTTAGTTATGGAGTGATGCATTACATAACGAGTAAAGAGACTTGCCGATAACGAGATTGAACTAGGTATTGGGATACCGACGATCGAATCTCGGGCAAGTAACATACCGATGACAAACGGAACAACGTATGTTGTTATGCGGTTTGACCAATAAAGATCTTCGTAGAATATGTAGGAGCCAATATGAACATCCGGGTTCCGCTATTGGTTATTGACCGGAAACGAGTCTCGGTCATGTATACATAGTTCTCGAACCCGTAGGGTCCGCACGCTTAAGGTTTCGATGACAGTTATATTATGAGTTTATGAGTGTTGATGTACCAAAGATTGTTCGAAGTCCCGAATGTGATTACGGACATGACGAGGAGTCTCAAAATGGTTGAGACATGAAGATTGATATATTGGAAGCCTATATTTGGATGTCGGAAGTGTTCCGGGTGAAATCGGGATTTTACCGAAGTACCGGGAGGTTACCGGAACCCCCCGGGGGCTTAATGGGCCTACATGGGCCTTAGTGGAGAAGAGGAGAGGAGGCAAGGGCTGGGCCGCGTGCCCCTCCCCCTAGTCCGAATAGGACAAGGAGAGGGGGCGATGCCCCCCCTTTCCTTCCTCTCTCTCCCTCCTCTTTCCCCCTTCTCCTAGTCCTACAAGGAAGGAGGGAGTCCTACTCCCGATGGGAGTAGGACTCCCCTTGGCACGCCCCCTCCTAGGCCGGCCGCCCCCTCCCCCTTGCTCCTTTATATACGGGGGTAGGGGGCACCTCTAGACACAACAATTGATCTCTTGATCTTTTAGCCGTGTGCGGTGCCCCCCTCCACAATAGTTCTCCTCGATAATATTGTAGCGGTGCTTAGGCGAAGCCCTGCGACGGTAGAACATCAAGATCGTCACCACACCGTCGTGCTGACAGAACTGTTCCTCGACACTCGGCTGGATCGGAGTTCGAGGGACGTCATCGAGCTGAACGTGTGCTAGAACTCGGAGGTGCCGTAGTTTCGTTGCTTGATCGGTCGGGCCGTGAAGACGTACGACTACATCAACCGCGTTATTCTAACGCTTCCGCTTTCGGTCTACAAGGGTACGTGGACACACTCTCCCCTCTCGTTGCTATGCATCACCATTATCTTGCGTGTGCGTAGGAAATATTTTAAAATTACTACGTTCCCCAACAGTGGCATCAGAGCCTGGTTTTATGCGTAGATGTTATATGCACGAGTAGAACACAAGTGAGTTGTGGGTGATACAAGTCATACTGCTTACCAGCATGTCATACTTTGGTTCGGCGGTATTGTTGGATGAAGCGGCCCGGACCGACATTACGCGTACGCTTATGCGAGACTAGTTCTACCGACGTGCTTTGCACACAGGTGGCTGGCGGGTGTCAGTTTCTCCAACTTTAGTTGAACCGAGTGTGGCTACGCCCGGTCCTTGCGAAGGTTAAAACAACACTAACTTGATGAACTGTCATTGTGGTTTCGATGCGTAGGTAAGAACGGTTCTTGCTCAGCCCGTAGCAGCCACATAAAATTTGCAACAACAAAGTAGAGGACGTCTAACTTGTTTTTGCAGGGCATGTTGTGATGTGATATGGTCAAGACGTGATGCTATATTTTATTGTATGAGATGATCATGTTTTGTAACCGAGTTATCAACAACTGACAGGAGCCATATGGTTGTCGCTTTATTGTATGAAATGCAAGCGCCCTGTAATTGCTTTACTCTTTCACTAAGCGGTAGCGATAGTCGTAGAAGCAATAGATGAGGAAACGACAACGATGCTACAATGGAGATCAAGGTGTCGCGCGGTGACGATGGTGATCACAACGGTGCTTCGGAGATGGAGATCACAAGCACAAGATGATGATGGCCATATCATATCACTCATATTGATTGCATGTGATGTTTATCCTTTATGCATCTTATCTTGCTTTGATTGACGGTAGCATTTTAAGATGATCTCTCACTAATTATCAAGAAGTGTTCTCCTTGAGTATGCACCGTTGCAAAAGTTCTTCGTGCTGAGACACCACGTGATGATCGGGTGTGATAGGCTCTACGTTCAAATACAACGGGTGCAAAACAGTTGCACACGCGGAATACTCAGGTTAAACTTGACGAGCCTAGCATATACAGATATGGCCTCGGAGCACGGAGACCAAAAGGTCGAGCGTGAATCATATAGTAGATATGATCAACATAGTGATGTTCACCATTGAAAACTACTCCATCTCACGTGATGATGGGACATGGTTTAATTGATTTGGATCATGTGATCACTTAGATGACTAGGGAGATATCTGTCTAAGTGGGAGTTCTTTAGTAATATGATTAATTGAACTTAAATTTATCATGAACTTAGTACCTGATAGTATTTTGCCTGTCTATGTTTGTTGTAGATAGATGGCTCTTGCTGTTGTTCCGTTCAATTTTAATGCGTTCCTTGAGAAAGCTAAGTTGAAAGATGATGGTAGCAATTACACGGATTGGGTCCGTAACTTGAGGATTATCCTCATTGCTGCATAGAAGAATTACGTCCTGGAAGCACCGCTGGGTGCCAGGCCTGCTGCAGATGCAACTGACGATGTTAAGAACGTCTGGCAGAGCAAAGATGATGACTACTCGATAGTTCAGTGTGCCATGCTTTACGGCTTAGAACCGGGAATTCAACGACATTTTGAACGTCATGGAGCATATGAGATGTTCCAGGAGTTGAAGTTAATATTTCAAGCAAATGCCCGGATTGAGAGATATGAAGTCTCCAATAAGTTCTATAGCTGCAAGATGGAGGAGAATAGTTCTGTCAGTGAACATATACTCAAAATGTCTGGGTATAATAATCACTTGATTCAACTGGGAGTTAATCTTCCTGATGATAGTGTCATTGACAGAATTCTTCAATCACTGCCATCAAGCTACAAGAGCTTCGTGATGAACTATAATATGCAAGGGATGGACAAGACTATTCCCGAGCTCTTCGCAATGCTAAAGGCTGCGGAGGTAGAAATCAAGAAGGAGCATCAAGTGTTGATGGTCAATAAGACCACCAGTTTCAAGAAAAAGGGTAAAGGGAAGAAGAAGGGGAACTTCAAAAAGAACGGCAAACAAGTTGCTGCTCAAGAGAAGAAACCCAAGTCTAGACCTAAGTCTGAGACTGAGTGCTTCTACTGCAAGCAGACTGGTCGCTGGAAGCAGAACTGCCCCAAGTATTTGGCGGATAAGAAGGATGGCAAGGTGAACAAAGGTATATGTGATATACATGTTATTGATGTGTACCTTACTAATGCTCGCAGTAGCACCTGGGTATTTGATACTGGTTCTGTTGCTAATATTTGCAACTCGAAATAGGGACTACGGATTAAGCGAAGATTGGCTAAGGACGAGGTGTCGATGCGCGTGGGAAATGGTTCCAAAGTCGATGTGATCGCGGTCGGCACGCTACCCCTACATCTACCTTCGGGATTAGTTTTAGACCTGAATAATTGTTATTTGGTGTCAGCGTTGAGCATGCACATTATATCTAGATCTTGTTTGATGCGAGACGGTTATTCATTTAAATATGAGAATAATGGTTGTTCTATTTATATGAGTAATATCTTTTATGGTCATGCACCCTTGAAGAGTGGTCTATTTTTATTAAATCTCGATAGTAGTGATACCCATATTCATAATGTTGAAGCCAAAAGATGCAGAGTTGATAATGATAGTGCAACTTATTTGTGGCACTGCCATTTGGGTCATATTGGTGTAAAGCGCATGAAGAAACTCCATACTGATGGACTTCTGGAATCACTTGATTATGAATCACTTGGCAAGATGACTAAAACGCCGTTCTCCGGAACTATGGAGCGAGCAACTGATTTGTTGGAAATCATACATACCGATGTGTGTGGTCCAATGAATGTTGAGGCTCGCGGCGGGTATCGTTATTTTCTCACCTTCACAGACGATTTGAGTAGATATGGGTATATCTACTTGATGAAACACAAGTCTGAAACATTTGAAAAGTTCAAAGAATTTCAGAGTGAAGTGGATAATCATCGTAACAAGAAAATAAAGTTTCTACGATCTGATCGTGGAGGAGAATATTTGAGTTACGAGTTTGGTTTACATTTGAAGCAATGTGGAATAGTTTCGCAACTCACGCCACCCAGAACACCACAACGAAATGGTGTGTCTGAACGTCATAATCGTACTTTACTAGATATGGTGCGATCTATGATGTCTCTTACTGATTTACCGCTATCGTTTTGGGGTTATGCTTTAGAGACGGCCGCATTCAAGTTAAATAGGGAACCATCAAAATCCGTTGAGACGACGCCTTATGAACTGTGGTTTGGCAAGAAACCAAAGTTGTTGTTTTTAAAGTTTGGGGCTGCGATGCTTATGTGAAGAAACTTCAACCAGATAAGCTCGAACCCAAATCGGAGAAATGTGGCTTCATAGGATACCCAAAAGAGACTATTGGGTACACCTTCTATCGCAGATCTGAGGGCAAGATTTTTGTTGCTAAATTCGGATCCATTCTAGAGAAGGAGTTTCTCTTGAAACAAGTGAGTGGGAGGAAAGTACAACTTGATGAGGTAACTGTACCTGCTCCCTTATTGGAAAGTAGTTCATCACAAGAACCGGTTCCTGTGACAACTACACCAATTAGTGAGGAAGCTAATGATATTGATCATGAAACTTCAAATCAAGTTACTACCGAACCTCGTAGGTCAACCAGAGTAAGATCCGCACCAGAGTGGTACGGTAATCCTATTCTGGAAGTCATGTTACTTGACCATGGCGAACCTACGAACTATGAGGAAGCGATGATTAGCCCAGATTCCGCAAAATGGCTTGAGGCCATAAAATCTGAGATGGGATCCATGTATGAGAACAAAGTATGGACTTTGGTTGACTTGCCCGATGATCGGCAAGCCATCAAGAATAAATGGATCTTCAAGAAGAAGACTTACGCTGATGGTAATGTAACTGTCTACAAAGCTCGACTTGTTACGAAAGGTTTTCGACAAGTTCAAGGGGTTGACTACGATGAGACTTCCTCACCCGTAGTGATGCTTAAGTCTGTCCGAATCATGTTAGCAATTGCCGCATTTTATGATTATGAAATATGGCAAATGGATGTCAAAATTGCATTCCTGAATGGATTTCTGGAAGAAGAGTTGCATATGATGCAACCGTAAGGTTTTGTCGATCCAAAAGGTGCTAACAAAGTGTGCAAGCTCCAGCGATCCATTTATGGACTGGTGCAAGCCTCTCGGAGTTGGAATAAACGCTTTGATAGTGTGATCAAAGCATATGGTTTTATACAGACTTTTGGAGAAACCTGTATTTACAAGAAAGTGAGTGGGAGCTCTGTAGCATTTCTGATATTATATGTAGACGACATATTGTTGATTGGAAATGATATAGAATTTCTGGATAGCAAAAAGGGATACTTGAATAAAAGTTTTTCGATGAAAGACCTCGGTGAAGCTGCTTACATATTGGGCATCAAGATCTATAGAGATAGATCAAGACGCTTAATTGGACTTTCACAAAGCACATAACTTGATAAAGTTTTGAAAAAGTTCAAACTGGATCAGGCAAAGAAAGGGTTTTTGCCTGTATTACAAGGTGTGAAGTTGAGTCAGACTCAATGCCCGACCACAACAGAAGATAGAGAGAAAATGAAAGATGTTCCCTATGCTTCACCCATTAACTTGATAGCTTCACCTGGTGTAGCTTCATCTAGCACATTTGACAGGTGCTCTCTTTGCGAGCCGTTAGTCTCATCGAACCGTGCATCCATAGTTTCAACCACTTTATAGTGAAAGAGGTTGAAGACTCTGTAGGTGTGCGAGTCCTTTCCGTAACCAAGCATAAAACCTTCATGTGCTTTCGAAGCAAATTTAGACACATGATGTGGATCTTTGATCCAGTATATAGCATGAAAGACCTTGAAGTAACTGACATTTGGCTTCTGACCAGTTAGAACTTCATAAGATGTCTTCTTGAAGAACCTATGAAGATATACTCTATTGATGATATGGCATACAGTATCAATAGCTTCAGGCCAGAATTTTCTTGGAGTCTTGTGCTCATCGAGCATCGTTCGTGCCATCTGAATGAGTGTTCTGTTCTTGGCTTCTTGCGCTCCATGATGCCATTCTGCTGACGTGTGTAAGGAGTAGAGAACTCGTGTGTGATGCCCAAAGTATCAAGATAAATGTCGAGGCCAGCGTTCTTGAACTCAGTGCTATTGTCACTCCGAATGTGCTTGATCTTGATGACATAATTCGTCATGGCCCAGTTTGCGAAGCGCCTGAAGACATCCTGCACTTCAGTCTTATAGAGAATTATGTGCACCCAGGTGTATCTTGAGTAATCATCAACAATAACGAAGCCATAGAGATGTGCAGTAGTAGTGAGAGTAGAGTAGTGAGTAGGGCCAAATAGATCCATGTGAAGCAGCTCGAAGGGGCGTGAGGTAGTCATGATTGTCTTTGAGGGATGCTTGGCTCTTGTCATCTTTCCAGCTTCACAGGCACCACATAGATGATCCTTCTTGAACTTGACGCCTTCGATGCCAATGATGTGCTTCTTCTTCGCAAGAGTGTATAGGTTCCTAATGCCTGCATGTCCTAGTCGTCGATGCCATAGCCAGCATTCTGAAGCCTTTTCTAGAAGACATACGGCAAGTTGTGGTCCTGCTGAGAAATCTACCATATACAGATCACCTCTTCGATAGCCTCGAAGACTAGAGATTTGGCAGATTCCATTAGCACAAGGCAACAATATTTTCCAAATATCACAATCATGTTCATATCAAAGAGCATTGACACAGACATTAAGTTGTAACCAAGGGATTCAACAAGCATCACTTATCCATGTGCTGATCCTTTGAGATAGCAACTCTACCAAGACCCAATACCTTACTTTTACCAGTGTCAGCGAATGTGATGTGTCTCTTAGTAGAAGGACGTAGGGTTGAATCCATTAGAAGACTTCGATCACCAGTCATGTGGTTGGTGCAGCCGCTATCCATGATCCATTCAGTGGCTTTCGGAGTTGTACCCTACAGTCCAGTTAGCGGGATAGGCTTCACCAAGAGTATTGTGAAGCAGAAACATTCAGTGGCTCGTCAAGGAACCCTGGGATGAAATACATGATAAGATCATTTGAGCATTTTATCTTATGTCCCGCAAGATGTTTTAGGTCTCCAGCATTGTTGTCAGAAGATTTTGCTTTCCGGCTGGAGACCTTTCCCTGCAAAAGAAGTTAATTCTTCTTAACCACCCACATCTTCAGGGGTGGCTTAGAAGCAATGAGTCTAAGTGCAGCATCTAAGAATTTGGCTTGGGAGCGCTAGTAAATAGCTTCGTGGGAGGAGAATAATACTCATAAGAATATGCAAAAAAGTTCTTAGTTTTGTGAACATAGCGGTTGGATGAAACACACTCATATTCATGAGTCTCATAGCGATTCTCCTACAAAACATTGACTTTAGGGTGACCATAAGTGGTCCTCCGTCTGTATGAAGCCTTTCGACCATATGACGCCTTTGGTCGAGGGTTTGTCTTCTTCCCAGGTGGTGTCATGATGACATTCACGGGAAGCTTCTCAAGATAGCTTTTGGGCACCCAGATCTTCTTATGGGGTGACCCATTCCTGCAGTTAGTACCAATGTACCCGGAAAACACTTCACCATTTGCATCAAAGGATTCATCAATGACAATTGGATTAGCACAAGTGAAGCCAGATAAAGTAGATGGGTCCACTGAAGGATCCTTAGCAGCAACCCAGGTGGTTTTGGGGTACTGCTCAGGCGTCCAATATGAACCATCGATGTTCATTTTCCTCTCGAACCCAACACCCTCTTTTCTAGGGTTTCGGTTCGAAATCTATTTCTTGAGGACATCACACAAAGTTTGATGCCCTTTGAGGCTTTTGTACATGCCAGTCTCAAGCAATGTCTTCAACCTAGCATTCTCATCAGCAATAGTAGTGGCATCCTCAGTAGAGGGGTTAGTTACCACATCAGCAGTTGAAGATATTGCAACATGAGAGACAATAGAACATTCAGCAATAGAGACAGAATTATCGCGCTCAAGACACTTCAAGCATGGTGGAACAAATTCTACCTAATCGGTACTGATCTGTTGGGCCAGTAGTGAATCGTTCTCCTTTTGAAGATCTTCATGAGACGCTCTCAGTTTCTCTAGATCCTGCTTCCTTTGAAGATAATCATAGGAAAGCTTCTCATGAGAGGCTGGGAGAGTTTCATGACGACTTTCAAGATCTTCGTACTTAACACGAAGACTTTTAATGTCTTTGATTAAGGATTGAGTTTGATTCATTTCTGTGTCCAACAGGTCATCGCTTTTGTCTAGCAGCTTTTGAATGTGTTCATAGCAGTTTGTTGCTTAGTTGCAATTTTAGCAAGTGTCTTATAGGTAGGTTTGGATTCACATTCAGAGTCATCTTCACTAGAGGTTTGTAAGTAGGCATCGCGTGAAGTTACCTTGACACAACGTGCCATGAAGCAGTAGGTAGGAGCAGAGTCGTCGTCATCATCGTCAGCTTTGGCTTCAATGCTACAACCATTGTCTTCAGTGTTGAAGACGGACTTGGTGACAAACACTGATGCCAGAGCCAGGCTTGCCGCGCCTAAGTCAGACTCCTCCTGAGACTCCACTTCTGCCTCCTCAGAAGCAGACTCCTCCTCTAAATCCATTTCCTTGCCAATAAATGCATGAGCCTTGCTTGATGAGGTCTTCTTGTGAGATGAAGACTTTGACGAAGACTTTGAGGAAGATTTTGAAGATTTCTTCTTCTTCTTGTCATCAGAATCATATTCCTTGCTCTTCTTCTTCTTATTTGATTCCTTATCCCACTGAGGACACTCAGAGATGTAGTGGCCATTCTTCTTGCATTTGTGTCAAGTTCTCTTCTTGTAGTCACGTGATGAAGCCTCGTGGTTCTTGGAGCTAGATCTTTGTAACGCCCATGATGCGGCTATATCTCCCATGTGTCGAAGCACGACTTAGAGGCATAACCGCATGGTGGTTTTGTCGCAAGAAGGGTCATCTTCACACAATCCCATGTAATGAACAAGAATGGGATAAAGAGAGTTGGCTTACAATCGCCACTTCACACAATACATAAATAATTCATACATCATTCAAAATACACTCATAGACCGACTACGGTCAAATCCAAATGAAAAGAAGACAACCCCAAATGCTAGATCCCCGATCGTCCCGACTGGGCTCCGCTACTGATCATCTGGAAACGAAACGTAGTAACGACCAAGGTCCTCATCAAACTCCCACTTGAGCTCAGTTGCGCCACTTGCGCTGGTATCCTCGGCACCTGCATCTGTTTTGGTAGAATCTGTGAGCCACGGGGACTCAGCAATCTCACACCCGCGAGATCAAGACTATTCAAGCTTGTAGGTAGGAAAGGGGTAATATGGTGGAGCTGCAGCAAGCACTAGGCATATATGGTGGCTAACATACGCAAGTGAGAGCGAGAAGAGAAGCAACGCATCAGTCGAGAAGCTAGAAGTGATCAGGAAGTGATCCTGAAACTACTTACGTTCATACATAACCCAAACCGTGTTCACTTCCCGGACTCCACCGAGAAGAGACCATCACAGCTACACACATGATTGATGCATTTTAATGAAGTCAAGTGTCAAGTTCTCTACAACCGGACATTAACAAATTCCCATCTGCCTCATAACCGCGAGCATGGCTTTCGAAAGATAATACCCTGCAGGGGTGTCCCAACTTAGCCCATCACAAGCTCTCACGGTCAATGAAGGATATACCTTCTCCCGGGAAGACCCGATCAGTCTCGGAATCCCGGTTCGCAAGACACTTCGACAATGGTAAAACAAGACCAGCAAGACCGCCTGATGCACCGACAAATCCCGATAGGAGCTGCACATATCTCGTTCTCAGGGCACGCTGGATGAACACTATGTACATCTAAAACCATCCCTCAAGTTTCCCCGAGGTGGCGCTGCAAGTGGCTCTAGTTTGGACCAACACTCGAAGGAGCACTGGCCCGGGGGGGTTAAAATAAAGATGACCCTCGGGCTCGCGAAAACCCAAGGGAAAAAGGCTTAGGTGGCAAATGGTAAAACCAAGGTTGGGCCTTGCTGGAGGAGTTTTATTCAAAGCGAACTGTCAAGGGGTCCCATAAATCACCCAACCGCGTAAGGAACACAAAATCAAGGAACATAACGCTCGTATGACGGAAACTAGGGCGGCAAGAGTGGAACAAAACACCAGGCATAAGGCCGAGCCTTCCACCCTTTACCAAGTATATAAGTGCATTAATTAAACAAGAGATATTGTGATATCCCAAAATACCCATGTTCCAACAAGGAACAAACTTCATCTTCACCTGCAACTAGCAACGCTATAAGAGGGGCTGAGCAAAAGCGGTGACATAGCCAAACAACGGTTTGCTAGGAAAGGGATGGTTAGAGACTTGACATGGCAATATGGGAGGCATGATAAACAAGTGGTAGGTAGAGCTAACATAGCGATAGAGCGAGCAACTAGCAAAGCAAAGATAGAATTGATATCGAGGGTATGGTCATCTTGCCTGCAAGGTTCTTAGAGTTGTCGAAAGCTTGATCCTCGTTAGCGTACTCAACAGGTTCCTCGTTCACGTACTCATCTCCCGGCTCTACCCAAAGCAAGAACACAAGCAATGGAACCACAATAAATCACGGTGCAATGCACAAGCAACATGATGCAATACATGGCATGATATGCGAGATGTGATAAGCAATGCTTATGCGGGCTCCGGAAGGAAAAATGATGAACAATGCATCAACTTGGCAAACCAAGCATGCTGCTGGAAAGATGAGGTGATTTCGGTTGAAATCAATATAAAGATCACCGGAATCGGATGCACGGTTTGCAAATGGCAAGCAAAACAAGGATGACACAAATCTGCGGTAAACAGCACGATAGCACTTAGAATACATCAAGAAACTATGCTACAACACCCCAACATAGCAACAAAGCATATGACAGTGATTTACAAGATATGCTTGACAAAAGATGAACACTGAGTTATGGCTAATTCACACATTAACAGGTTCAAACAACCATGGCAAAAGTGCAAAAGATAACAGCAGCACAGACTTCACTAATATGGCAGAAACAGCATCAGGAAGCAACGTTTAGAGCAAGCAATCAACATCCTACAGGAATTTATGTTATCAAAACAAGACATGGCAAGATTCTACTCAAAGCATAGAACAAAAGTCCCTTACTGACCATGAGCCAAAAAGGATCAAAAGATATGATTGCACCCATGTAAACATAGCAAGTTTCGTTAACAGATTCAGGAAACAGAGCATGGCATTAACAGCATTATGAAGGCATCTTTGTGACCTCGATTCACTCACCACAAGTCATTGCATGACAAGATAAGCATAGCACCAGCAAGAATACATGTTTATGAAACTAAACATGGCAAGAACAAGTTCATATCATGCAAGGATCAACTACAACAACCTTGTCAAAATTGAATAACATGTAAACAATCTGCCAGGAAACATTTTATAGCAAAAGTAGAGCAAGTAAATGACATGCTAGACTACTCCATAAATACAAACAGGGGCATGAATGGATAGAGTATAATCATATGTTCAAAACATCCTTACTGAAGTATCTCAAAATATGCATGGATCTCTCTGTAGGATCAAGTTTACATGGCATAAAAATAACAGCAGAACAGGGACTGAAATCAGCAACATCACGAAGCCTAGTTTGCATGCTTGTGCTAGTCACCATATTGATCACAAAAATACATGGCAAGCACCTCTGTAAAGATGGCATGGCATAGTACAAAACACATGTAGAGCTCATGCCCATAAGATGCACACAATAAATGTAGCAAAAATGACAAGACAACATCATGAAGTAAAATGACATGTTTATGAACTTGCTCAAATGCAGAAACTAATGCCGCCGCTGGATTGGTGGGATTTTTCTACCCCAAAAACATATATAATATGTCGGGGTTGCTGTAGAAAAATCATCAGAAGTGCAATAAGTTAAAAACTGCCCTAAATGGAATATGACAGAATTGGCATTTTCCTTGTTTGGAAACGTCCAGAAATGGACTTGCCCGAAAGGGAAAACGGGGACTTGCCATAAATGGAAATCGCGGGGATAAGGGAAAAAATAGAAGGAGGAGGGCGCTGAGAGGCTGACTGGTGGGACCCTGATGTCATAGAGACAACTGCTAATTACCAACATAGGGAATAAAAAGGGGGCGACATGCTGGATGCGTGCCGTACAGGAGGTTGATGACGCCTCTGTACGTGTGGGCTGGATGGGCTGCTGGATTGCGCCTGGCTGCGGTGCCTAGGTGGGCTGCTGGCTACGGGAATGCCCAGGTAAGGCCTTTTTCCATCCCTTCATATGATGTTTAGCTAATAAGCAGCGACAAGGAAAATAAAAAGGCCAGGGGCTAGGAGAGGAGTTTTGCAGATATAAAAAAAATACCCTCAAGCTCCTGGAATTATGGGCCATTTGAGTAAATTGCTTTGGGGATTTTTAAAGGAAGAAAATTAAATCAAGTTTGGATTAAATTCAAACTTGAGTCAATTTTTAACCTAACCAAAACATATTCAAATGGGTTGAAAATTGGCAGAGAGGATGTAGGCATGGTGCAAGATTTATAGGGAGAACATGAACATTTATGAAGGAGGGCAAGATGGCACTTGCAACAAGAAAGAAAAGATAAGGAGAGATGGTGATGCATGGAGGTGGTCATGTATGGATCACACATGGGTCAAGCAACAATACAACATGCATGAATCACACAATGCACATGAAGAGGATGATGAAATGCAACATGACAAGAAGCATAAATGTAACACTAAGATGAGGCCATGATGGAACATAAGATGTCAAGTGCATCATGAAGATGACAAGTAATGACAAGACAATGAAATAAGTAAAAAAACACAAACAAAACAAAAGAGGCCAAAAGGATTGAACCCAAAAGGAATTGGATGAAGAACAAGGTTGGATACATTGTCAAATATGGAAGTTTAAATCTGGGATGTTACAACTCTCCTCCACTACAACAGGATCTCGTCCCGAGATCTTGGACTGAAAGAACTCCGGATATTCGGAACAGAGGTGATCCTCGCGCTCCCAGGTGGCTTCTCGGCCGGAATGGTGTGACCACTTCACTTTTAGGAATTTGATTGACTTGTTGCGAGTCTTGCGCTCGATTTCTTCAAGAATAGCAATGGGGTGCTCATGATAAGAGAGATCTTCTTGGAGGTCAATTTCTTCGAAGTTGATAGTGCGCTCAGGAGTCTTGAAGCACTTGCGAAGTTGTGACACGTGAAACACATCGTGCATGTTCACGAAGTTGGACGGAAGCTCAAGTTGATAGGCGAGATCGCCTCTTTTGCCAATGATCTTGAAAGGACCCACGTATCTAGGGGCAAGCTTCCCTTTGATACCAAAGCGACGAGTGCCTTTCATTGGAGAGACGCGGAGGAGACATGGTCTCCGATTTCAAAAGCCACATCATGGTGCTTGTCATCATAATAGCTCTTCTGGCGCGATTGCGCGGCTTTGAGATTCTCACGAATGACTTTGCACATTTCTTCGGCTTCTGTGTTCAAGTCGTTGCCATGAAGTTGGCGTTCACCTGTCTCGGACCAATTGAGAGGAGTACGACACTTTTTGCCATAGAGAATTTCTAATGGGGCCTTGCCCGAACTCGCTTGGAAGCTGTTGTTGTAGGAGAACTCGGCATATGGAAGACAATCTTCCCACTTCATACCGAAAGAGATGACACAAGCCCTGAGCATGTCTTCAAGGATTTGATTGACTCGCTCGACTTGGCCACTTGTTTGAGGATGGAAAGCTGTGCTGAAGAGAATGTTGGTGCCCATGGCCTTTTGAAAGGAGTCCCAGAACTTTGAAGTGAAAATGTTTCCGCGGTCTGAAGAGATCAATTGCGGAATGCCGTGCAAGGAGACAATTCTGGAGGTGTATAGCTCTGCCAGCTGAGCTCCTGTGATAGATTCTTTGATAGGAAGGAAATGAGCCACTTTAGTAAGCTTGTCAATGACAACGAAGATAGCATCATTTCCACGCTTGGACTTAGGAAATCCAGTCACGAAGTCCATCTCAATATGGTCAAACTTCCATTCCGGAATAGCAAGAGGTTGGAGGAGACCAGCTGGTCGTTGGTGTTCTGCTTTCACCCTTCTGCAGACATCACATTCATTCACTTCTTGATCACTTCTAGCTTCTCGACGGATGCGTTGCTTCTCTTCTCACTCTCACTTGCGTATGTTAGCCACCATATATGCCTAGTGCTTGCTGCAGCTCCACCATATTACCCCTTTCCTACCTACAAGCTTAAATAGTCTTGATCTCGCGGGTGTGAGATTGCTGAGTCCCCGTGGCTCACAGATTCTACCAAAACAGATGCAGGTGCCGAGGATACCAGCGCAAGTGGCGCAACCAAGCTCAAGTGGGAGTTTGATGAGGACCTTGGTCGTTACTACATTTCGTTTCCAGATGATCAGTAGCGGAGCCCAGTCGGGACGATCGGGGATCTAGCATTTGAGGTTGTCTTCTTTTCATTTGGATTTGACCGTAGTCGGTCTATGAGTGTATTTTGAATGATGTATGAATTATTTATGTATTGTGTGAAGTGGCGATTGTAAGCCAACTCTCTTTATCCCATTCTTGTTCATTACATGGGATTGTGTGAAGATGACCCTTCTTGCGACAAAACCACCATGCGGTTATGCCTCTAAGTCGTGCTTCAACACGTGGGAGATATAGCCGCATCGTGGGCGTTACAAGTTGGTAATCAGAGCCATCCCCGACTTAGGAGCCCCCTGCTTGATTGATTGCTGGCGTTGTTGAGTCTAGAACAAAAAATGTTTTGAGTCTTAGGATTATATATATCGGAGAGTAGGATTCTTTGTACTCCTCAGTCCCTTCGTCGCTCTGGTGAGGTCTCCTGACGTAGAAGTTTTGACTCTCCTCTCCTCAAATTTCACTAAATTTTTTTTAGGATCACGCGGGTATCTTGGAATCATTCCGATGGTTTTGTGACGAGAACATTGTTCTTGGTGCCTCCTGACATTTAGGGGTTGTGGCAGTGTCCCGGGGAGTTGAGCTCCGAGGTGTTGTCGTCACAATTTTATCGTTGCAGTTCTGGAATACCTGAGTTTTGCTAACATCGAAAATCTCTTTTATGTAGTTGTTGGTGAGATAACCTCGACGTCACCCAGTACTGGGGAGTTCGGGAGTATTGCCATAACTCGTATAACGGATGTTTTTTGAAGGTTGAGGTACACGATTTCCGAAGGTTTCTTGGTTATGTGTTGACGGATGGATACAGCTGGATGTAGGGATTGTTAGTTTGGGTGAGATATATTGCTTCCCCTGTATCCCCAACACCTGATTGCATAACCAGAAAGTTTTGGGAGTTTATAGGTGGGATTCAAGTAGCTCTAGCATTTCTTCCCGCAGATATTTGGTTTGTGATTGGGTAATCCTTACCACTTATTTGTTCCAGTTGTACCTTGTTTATTTCATTCATCAACCCCTTATCAAGTGGCTTCTCACCTTAATGGACGCGATGTTTGCTTTCGAATTCATTCGTTCATCCTTGTTCGAATGTTTATTGTGAAGACTACATGTTGCAATTTCTATCCGTTGATTCAACTTGTCTATCTGTCTATCAACATGCTAACGGATGTCACCCTCTTCAGGATGGCTCCGCCAACGCGTCAGAATCCGGAACGCAATGATGGGAGTCAAGCGAACCCTCCACCTCCACCTCCGCCTTCGGAGGCATGGCAAGCTTTGATGGCAACCACAAACGCCAACGCTCAGTTGTTGATTCAGCTAATGCAAGAGCGCAACCAAGGCCAAGGCAACCAAGGCAATCAAGGTCAAGGGCAGTTCAACCATCAGCCTCAGTTTCCTACCCTCAACCAGTTTCTTGCAAATCAGCTGAAGTCTTTCAGCTAGTGTGCCGAGGCCACAGACGTCGACGATTGGCTCGTGGATATCAACAAGCATTTTGAGTGCAGCAATGTCAGGCCTGAAGACTACGTCAAGTTCGCTTCTTTTCAGCTCAAGGACCAAGCAGCTGATTGGTTCCAGCAATACAAGGATTCCAGAGGAGGTCGAGTGATTACTTGGACTGATTTTTGTTGGGACTTTAAAGCTCACCACATTCCTACCAGTGTTGTTGAGAGTAAGCGTGAGGAGTTCCGCAATCTCAAGCAAGTCAACATGTCAGTGTACGAATACAACAAGCAGTTTCAGAAACTTGCTCGCTTTGCTAAACAAGACGTTCCTGATGAAAAGAGTATGATCTATCAATTCAGAGGTGGCCTTAGAGAGGATCTGCAGTTAGCTCTCATTCTTGTTGAGCCTACTCAGTTTGATCAGTTCTACAACATGGCCCTTAAGCAAGAAGGTGCTCAGCTCAAGTGTGAGGCTTCTAAGAAGAGAATCAGGGATGCAGTTCAGTCTTCTTCTTCCTCACAAGTGGCAGCTAAGCAGTAGAAGTTCTACCTTCCTCCTCCCCCTGTGAGATCTATGAACGTAAGTAGTTTCAGGATCACTTCTTGATCACTTCTAGCTTCTCGACCGATGCATTGCTTCTCTTCTCGCTCTCACGTGCGTATGTTAGCCACCATATATGCCTAGTGCTTGCTGCAGCTCCACCATATTACCCCTTTCCTACCTACAAGCTTAAATAGTCTTGATCTCGCGGGTGTGAGATTGCTGAGTCCCCGTGGCTCACAGATTCTACCAAAACAGATGCAGGTGCCGAGGATACCAGCGCAAGTGGCGCAACCGAGCTCAAGTGGGAGTTTGATGAGGACCTTGGTCGTGACTACGTTTCATTTCCAGATGATCAGTAGCGGAGCCCAGTCGGGACGATCGGGGATCTAGCATTTGGGGTTGTCTTCTTTTCATTTGGATTTGACCGTAGTCGGTCTATGAGTGTATTTTGAATGATGTATGAATTATTTATGTATTGTGTGAAGTGGCGATTGTAAGCCAACTCTCTTTATCCCATTCTTGTTCATTGCATGGGATTGTGTGAAGATGACCCTTCTTGCGACAAAACCACCATGCGGTTATGCCTCTAAGTCGTGCTTCGACACGTGGGAGATATAGCCGCATCGTGGGCGTTACAATCTTGAAGACTTGCTGAATCGATTCTTCTTTGAGAACTTCTGGAACTTTCTCACCAGCATTGGAAGCACTTTTCTAAGCTCTTCAGGATCACCAGAGCTACAATCAGATTCTTCTTCAGATGAGGAAACAACCTTTGCCTTCAGAGCATGGGTTCATCCATAGTTGGGGCCATAGATACCACGCTTCTTAGATAGCTGGAACTCATGTGTGTTGAGCCTCTCGGGTATGTTAGAAGGATCGAGATCTTTGAAGTCAGGACGTTCTTGAATCATCAAGGCTAAGGTGTCAAACGAGCTGTCAAGTGATCTCAGAAGCTTCTTCATGATCTCATGCTTGGTGATCTCAGTGGCGCCGAGAGCACGCAACTCATTGGTGATGTCAGTCAAGCAATCGAATGTGAGTTGGACATTTTCATTCTCGTTTCTCTTGAAACAGTTGAAAAGATTGCAAAGAACATCAATTCTTGAGTCTCTCTAAGTTGAGACGCCTTCATTGACCTTGGACAGCCAGTCCCAGACCAGCTTTGCAGTTTCCAGTGCACTCACACAGCCATACTACCCTTTGGTCAGATGACCATAGATGATGTTCTTGGCGGTGGAGTCCACTTGAGCAAATCTCTTGACATCAGCAGCGGTGACGCCTTCACTGACTTTGTGAACACCACTCTTGACGACATACCAGAGATCAACATCAATGGCTTCAAGATGCATGCGCATCTTGTTTTTCCAGTAGGGGTAGTGAGTGCCATCAAAGACAGGGCACGCAACGGAGACCTTGATTATCAGCCGACATAGCTAAAACTCCAGATGGTTAAACCAAATCACATAGAACAAGGGAGTACCTTGCTCTGATATCAATTGAAAGTGTTAGTAATCGAATAGGGGGCGGGGGGTGAATAAGCGATTTTTATAAAAGTCTTCAAAACACGGTTGCTTTGAAGACAAACAAGTAACTGAACCTAAATAGTAAGCAGCGGAATGAAAACTACGCTAAGTAAGCATAAGTCTAACATACAACATAATGAAATCATGAAGACTAATTGCAACTAGGTAGATAGGATCATAAAGGTAGATAGTACGAAGCTAAACAGATAATAGTATTCACTGTGTGAAGTCAAACAGATTAGACAAGTATGCAATGACTTCACAAAGACAACTGTAAAGTAAGGAGAGTAGAGGATAGAACCAGAAGCTTGACGAAGACAAGGATTTGGTAGACCAGTTCCAGTTGCTGTGACAACTGTATGTCTGGTTAGGGAGGCTGAGATTTAACTCAGAAGCGGTGTCTTCACCTTATTCCCCTTGAGCTAAGGACACCCAGTCCTCGCCCAATCACTCTGGTAAGTCATCGAGGTAGACTTCCAAACCTTCACAGACTTCGTTCGCCGGCAATCCACAATGACCCTTGGATGCTCAGAACGCGACGCCTAACCGGCTGGAGGATTCAAAGTCCTCAAGTGTAATAAGTCTTCAGATCACACTGACAGAAAGACTTCAGTGATGCCTAACACTCTTTGGCTCTGGCCCTTTTGCGCTTTGTCCTCGCAAGGATTTCTCTCTCAAATGCTTCAGAGGTGGGTTGCTCTCAAACGACAAAAGCCATGCACAAACTCCGAGCAGCTTCCAATTTATGGTGTAGGGGGTGGCTATTTATAGCCAGGAGGCAATCCGACCTGATTTGTCCAAAATGGCCCTGGGTCGCTAAGGAACTGGCACGTGTCCAACGGTCAGATTTCAGCTTGGCCTGGGCTACAAGCAAAGCTGACTCATCCATCTCTGGATAAGATTTGCTCTCATTGTATTCGCTCGAAGGCATAGGATTTGGTTGAGCATCACTTCAGTCAGTCTGACTTTGTTCACTTGGACCCCACTTAACAGTACGGTGGTTCCTATGACTCAATAAGAAGAAAAGGAAACTATGAAACAACTATGTCTTCGCACTCCATATTCTTCAAGTGAATAGCTTCACGCATCATAATCTTTGTCATGAATGTCTTCACGAACCACCATTGTCTTCAATGTCTTCACACATTTTTAGGGGTCATCTCTGGTAGGTAAACCAAATTAGTGAGGGACACTACCTGTGTTATCCTGCAATTCTCACAAACACATTAGTCCCTCAACCATGTTTGTCGTCAATACTCCAAAACCAACTAGGGGTGGCACTAGATGCACTTACAGTATTCTTATATAACTTTTGTTAACAATAGTTGAAACCTTAGCATGTTCTTTTGTCCTTACAGGAAAAGGGGGTTTCTCAATATAAGTAGTAGGAATAACTGGATTAACACTATAAGTAATAATTTCTTCTTTAGCTTTAGGGGTTTCTTCTACTTTTACTTCAAGAGGGTGATGATACTTAAACCACTTCTCCTTAGGGGGATTAACATGAGTAGCAAATCATTCACATAAAGAAGCTACTATCTCAGAGTCAAGTCCATACTCAGTGCTAAATTGAAAAGCATCGGTATCCATAAAAGATTTAACACAATCAAATTCAAGCTTTATACCTGACTCTTTACCTTTGTCGAGTTCCCAATCTTCAGAGTTGCGTTTACTTTCCAAAAGATCCCATCTGAATTCTATAGTCCTCGTCATGAAAGAACTAGTTGATACATCTCCAATGTGTCTATGATTTTTGATTGTTCCATGTTGTTATATTATCATTCTTGGAGGTTTTAAAATATTTTTATAATCATTTTATATCATTTTTTGGTACTAACCTATTGACATAGTGCCCATTGCCAGTTGCTATTTTCTGCTTGTTTTTTACGTCGCAGGAAATCAATACCAAACGGAGTCCAAACGCAGTGAAACTTTTTGTGGATTTTTTCTAGACCAGAAGACACCTGTTGGGCCAAATAAGTACCAGAGGGGTGCTCTGAGGGGAGCACAACCCACCAGGCCGCGCTTGGGGGCCCATGCGCGCTATTGTGCCCACCTCGGTGGCCTTCCGCACTGCCTCTTTGCTCTATAAATACCCCAATATTACAGAAACCCTAGGGGAGTCGACGAAAATCAATTCCAGCTGCCACAAGTTCCAGAAACACTAGATCCAATCTAGAAACCATAATGGAGGGGTTCATCATCCTCATTGGTGCCTCTCCGATGATGCGTGAGTATTTCATTGTAGACCTACAGGTTCGTAGTTAGTAGCTAGATGGCTTTCTCTCTCTCATTTGATTCTCAATACAATGATCTATTGGAGATCCATATGATGTAACTCTTTTTGCGGTTTGTTTATTGGGAGCCGATGAACTTTGAGTTTATGATCAGATCTATGTTTTTATCCATGAAAGTTATTTGAGTCTTCTTTGATTTCTTATATGCATGATTGCTTATAGCCTCGTATTTCTTCTCTGATATTTGGGTTTTGTTTGGCCAACTTGATCTATTTATCTTGCAATGGGAAGAGGTGCTTTGTGATGGGTTCATCTTACGGTGCTTGATCCCAGTGACAGAAGGGGAACCGACACGTATGTATCATTGCTATTAAGGATAACAAGATGAGGTCTATTTCTGCATAAATAGATCTTGTCTACATCATGTCATCATTCTTATTGCATCACTCCGTTTTTCCATGAACTTAATACACTATATGCATGTTGGATAGCGGTCGATGTGTGGAGTAATAGTAGCAGATGCAGGCAGGAGTCGGTCTACTAATCTTGGATGTGATGCCTATATAAAGATCATTGCCTCGATATCATCATGAGTATTTGAAGTTCTGTCAATTGCCCAATGGTAAATTGTTTATCCATCGTCTGCTATTTTTCTCGAGAGAAGCCACTAGTGAAACCTATGGCCCCCGGGTCTCTTCTTTAATATATTTGCCATTGCGATCTATTTTTATTTGCTTTTATTTCCAGATCTATTAAACATAAAATACAAAAATACTTTGTTGCACTTTATCTTATTTATGATCTATTTATCCAATCTATTACAACTTTCTCCCATCTGCTTGCCAATTTCTGGCGTCATTACCCGAAAGGGATTGACAACCCCTTTAACACGTCGGGTTGCGAGTATTTGTTATTTGTATGCAGGAGCTGTTTACGTTGTGTTGTGCGGTTCTCCTACTGGTTCGATAACCTTGGTCTCATAACTGAGGGAAATGCCTACCGTTATTGTGCTGCATCATCCCTCCTCTTTGGGGAAATACCGACGTAGTTCTAGCAGACTTCACTAGTAGAAGAAGTACTGAGCATGGATTGATCATTACAAGAGAGCCGAGCATCAAAATTCTGTATAATAATTTCTCTTGAGAGCTCATGATTGGGGCATGAATACATTATTGACTTATGCCTCCCTCAATTTTGAGCAGTACTTTCTCCTTCATGAGGCCAAAAATAATATATATAATTCCGATCACGATGAACTAGATGCATAGGATAAAACTTCTGATGAAATTGCAATTTCAACCGGTTCCAATCCCATGTTCCAATATCATCACATAGCCTATACCATGTCAATTCTCCCCCCAAAGATAAAGGGAAAAACATTTTCTTGACTCCATCTTTGGATAAACCTGCAAGCTTAAACAATCCACAAATAGCATCCACATATATCAGGTGCATATCAGGATGCGTCATTCCATCTGTTGCATAAGGATTAGCTAGCAGTTTCTCTATCATACCCAAAGGAATATCATAATAAATATTTCCAGTAGGCGCCAGTTGAGGCTCAACTCTTATTGCTTCTGGACGAGGTGAAGATACTCCGAGCAAGCCCCTCAAAGTATTATTTTGCATAGCTAGTGATAGTAAATTTTAGCACGTAAGATAAATATTTCCTTACCAAATTCCACTCACCAAAGGCTCTTCACTCCCCGACAACGGCGCCAGAAAAGAGTCTTGATGACACACAAGTATAGGGGATCAATTGTAGTCCTTTCGGTAAGTTAGAGTGTCGAACCCAACAAGGGGCAGAAGGAAATGACTAGTGCTTTTCAGCAAGGTATTCTCTGCAACCACTGAAATTATTGGTAACAAATAGTTTGGTAGCAAGGTAATTCCTAACAGGTAACAAGTAACAAGTGTAACAAAAGTGCAACAAGGTGGCCCAATCCTTTTTATAGCAAAGGAGAAGCCTGAATAAACTCTTATATAAAGCAAAGTGCTCCCGAGGACACATGGGAATTATCATCAAGTTAGTTTTCATCATGCTCGTATGATTCACGTTCACTACTTTGATAATTTGACAAGTGGATGGACCGGTGCTTGGGTGTTGCCCTTACTTGGATAGGCCTCCCACTTATGATTAACCCCTCTTGCAAGCACCCACACCTACTAAAGAATAATTAAGATAAATCTAACCATAGCATTAAACATGTGGATCCAAATCAGCCCCAACACATCAACTAGGGTTTAAGCTTCTGTCACTCTAGCAACCCATCATCTACTTGCTACTTCACAATGCCTTCCCCTAGGCCCAAATCATGGTGAAGTGTCATGTAGTCGATGTTCACATAACACCACCAGAGGAGAGACAACATACATCTCATCAAAATATCGAACGAATACCAAATTCACATGATTATTTATAATAAGACTTCTCCCATGTCCTCAGGAACAAAAGTAACTACTCACAAAGCATATTCATGTTCATGATCAGAGGGGTATTGAATATCATTAAGGATCTAAACATATGATCTTCCACCAAATAAATGAACTAGCATCAACTACAAGGAGTAATCAACACTACTAGCAACCCATCAGGTACCAATCTGATGTTTTGAGACAATGATTGAATACAAGAGATGAACTAGGGTTTGAGATGAAATGGTGCTGATGAATATTAGTCCTCCCATGATGAGAGGATCATTGGTGATGATGATGACTTCGATTTCTCCCTCCCGGAGGGAAGTTTCCCCGGTAGAATCTCTCCATCGGAGACCTAGATTGCTTCTGCTCAGGTTCTGCCTCGAGATGGCGGTGCTTCGTCCCGATGGTCTTCTCTCTATTTTTTCTAGGTAAAAACACTTCATATAGCAGAAGATGGGCACCAGAGGATGGCCATGGGGCCACAAGCTCATGGGGCATGCCCTGGGGGTAGGTGAGGGAGTCTTGGATTAGGGGGTCCTCGGACAGCCGGACTATGTACTTTTGCCGGACTGTTGGACTATGAAGATACAAGGTTGAAGACTTCGTCCCGTGTCCGAGTGGGACTCTCCTTTGCGTGGAAGGCAAGCTTGGCTATTCGGATATGTAGATCTCTTTCTCTATAACCGACTCTGTGTAACCCTAGCCCCCTCCGATGTCTATATAAACCAGAGGGTTTAGTCCGTAGGACAAGAACAATCATAATCATAGGCTAGCTTCTAGGGTTTAGCCTCTACGATCTCGTGGTAGATCAACTCTTGTAATACTCATATCATCAAGATCAATCAAGCAGGAAGTAGGGTATTACCTCCATAGAGAGGGCCCGCACCTGGGTAAACATTGTGTCCCCCGCCTCTTGTTACCATTAGCCTTAGACGCACAGTTCGGGACCCCCTACCCGAGATCTGCCGGCTTTGACACCGACAGTAGGGCGCGCCTCCTGGCTTGTGGCCACCTGATTTGACCTCTCCTAGTATTTCTTCACCCAATATTTTTTACATATTCCAAAATAATTCTCCGTAAAGTTTCAGGACATTTGGAGTTGTGCAGAATAGGGATCTCAAATTTGCCCCTTTCCGTTCCAGAATTCCAGGTATCGGCATTCTCCCTCTTTATGTGAGTCTTGTAAAATAAGAGAGAAACGGCATAAGAATTGCATCATAAATAGTAATAACAGTCCATAATGCAATAAATATCAACATAAAAACTTGATGCAAAATGGATGTAACACCCCCAGTATCATGCTAGAGTGAACTCACACTAGTGGTGCCATGTCATCATTTTTACAAAGCCAAATTGCCCCTTGTAAATTCAAATTTGCAAGTGAAAATTTTGAATTCACAAACATGCAATAAAAATATTCAAAGTATTGCAAATAATCACTCAGTAATTGTCTTGGAGAAACCAACATTTTATATAGTATTTAAATGACATTAACCTATTTAAAACAGTGACCAAAACAACCCTTTAATCCTCTTTTATTTTAATCAAAATTCATATTAAATCCTTTTGCCTTCAAACTTTTTGTGACACTGCCAGTCATTACCTAGTATTTGATTTGGCAAGTTATGCATTTACAAAAGTCATTTGCTAACTAAAAGAAAATGCAACAGAAAAGATTAAAGGAAAACAGAATTAGAAAAAAAGAAAAAAGAAGAAAAGCTACTATGGATTGGGCCTAAGTCCATAGTGTGGCCCAGCCCACCCCCGCGTCGTCTCCCTTCCTCCTCCCCGTGTTAGTGTGTGTGCCCGTGTACGATGCCTCGCGCTGTCGCCACCGCACCAGCCCGCTGCCCCGCGCAGGGCAGCGGATAAGATCACCACCGCGGCACCCACTGGCAACCCTATCCACTCCCCCTCCCTCTCGCTAGCCTTCTACCTTCTCCACCCTTCTGCGGAGTGCTGCCATAGCCGCCCATCCGTAGCCATGCTGCCACTGAGCCCCTCCTTCCTCGCCGAGTGGTCCCACGGCTCCGCATCAACGTCGCCTTCCTCCATGCCAATGCACGTTGGCTGGGGTGCTCCACATCGAAACCTATGACCCCGTCTTCTCCCTTGGCTCCGACGCACTCCGACGATGATTCCGGCGCTAGCGATCCTTCCCCAATCCCATTGAGAAAATCTACAAGCTCACCGTGAGCATCTCTACCTTTCCAGTGATCTCTCTCTCTCTCTCTCTCTCTCTCTGTCGTCCTCTAGCTACCATCCCCAACGTGGCCGAGCCCACCGCCGTGTGCACTCATCGCCCGCCACCTTCCGGTGACCAAATGGTCACGCATAGGAGTCCTTCGATCTCGCGCGCATACGTAGAGGCCCATGGTTGTTTAGTTTCTTCATAAACAAGCTGCCTCCCATGTCCCGCATCGGCCCGAGCTCCAGTGCCGCCTGTGAGCTCGTCGACGTCGACTCCGGCCGCCGCAGGACCTCACACCGCCACCATTCGACGTAGGAGAGCCTCTGCTTTCCAATGATGCCCACAGCGCTCCCAACCATGGCCTGTGTCGCATTTCTGGCCAACTCCTACGAAGCTCTGCCACAAAACGGCTCGCCGGAGCAACTCCGGCTCAGCCTGTTGACCTAGCCACCATGTGGCCTCCCCTGTGTCGCTCCGGCGGGCCCCACAGCCACATCGACGAAGTCCACTTGGCTGACTGGGTTGCCTGGGTCACTGACAGGTGGCCCCCATGTTTAATTAAAATGTTTTGTAAGTAACTAATCTATTATTTAAGCTGAGTCACTGGCAATGGGTCCCACTACCTAATTAGTTGATTAGTTAGATTAATCTGATGTTTAAAACATTCAGTCTATGACAGGAGGGCCCCACTTGTAAGTTTGACTAGTTAGTGGTCAACTTTGTTGACTGCTGACTAGGCTTTTGACTGGCCCCACATGTCATTGACTGTGGCTGGCATAGTCTGAGTATAAAAGGTATTTACTGTTTTTAATTCAGATTTAATAGTTAAAATAATTCCAAAAATTACAGGAAATGATTAAAATTTTGAAAAAATATATAAAATAATCTATAACTCGGATGAAAATAATTTATATATGAAAGTTGCTCAAAAAATATAATGAGTCAGAACATTCAATCCATTCATCTATCACATGCCCCTAACATGATGAACATGGATCCTTCCCCTTCGGTTCATGTGTCCGAAAATTGTCAAACGCGGGGAAAACATTCTTAGATGTTTTCCCGCTTCATCCGTATCGTGTAGCGCTGCGTTAGGTCACCCCTAGCACTGCATATTGCCATGACATGCATCGTGATGCATTATGATCCACAAGTACATGGGTTCAATTGTAGCCTTTTTGATAAGTAAGAGTGTTGAACCCAGCGAGGAGCAGAAGGAAATGACAAGTGATTTTCAGCAAGGTAATGTCTGCAAGTGCTAAAATTGTAAGTAGCAGAGTAGTTTGATAGCAAGGTAATTTGTAACGAGCACGTAACGACAGTAGTAACAAAAGTGCAACAAGATAGCCCAATCCCTTTGAGGCAAAGGATAGGACAAAACGATCTCTTATGATAAGCAAAGTGTTCTTGAGGGTACACGGAAATTTCATCTAGTCACTTTCATCATGTTGGCTTAATTTGTGTTCGCTACTTTGAAAATTTGGTATGTGGGTGGACCGGTGCTTAGGTGCTGTTCTTACTTGAACAAACCTCCTACTTATGATTAACCCCCTCGCAAGCATCCGCAACTATGAGAAAAGTATTAAGAATAAATTCTAACCATAGCATTAAACTTTTGGATCCAATCGGTCCCTTACGGAATAGCGCATAAACTAGGGATTAAGCTTCTGTCACTTTCGCAACCCATCATCTAATAACTAATCCACAATGCATTTCCTTAGGCCCAAATATGGTAAGTGTCATGTAGTCGATGTTCACATGACACCACTAAGGGAATCACAACATACATATCATCAAAATATCAAACACACATATCAAGTTCATATGATTACTTGCAACATGATTTCTCCCGTGACCTCAAGAACAAAAGTAACTACTCACAAATGATAATAATGCTCAAGATCAGAGGGGTATTAAATAGCATAATGGATCTGAAAATATAATCTTCCACCAAATAAACCATATAGTAATCAACTACAAGATGTAATCAACACTACTAGTCACCCACAAGCACCAATCTATAGTTCCGGTACAAAGATTGAACACAAGAGATGAACTAGCGTTTGAGAGGAGTTGGTGTTGTTGAAGATGTTGATGAATATAGCCCTCCCCAAGATGGGAGAGTTGTTGGTGATGATGATGACGATGATTTCCCCCTCTGGGAGAGAAGTTCCCCCGGCTGAATCGATCTGCCGGAGGACAAAAGTGCTCCTGCCAAGGTTCTGCCTCGGGACGGCAGCGCTTCATCCCGAAAGTCCTATCCTTATTTTTTTCTAGGTCAAAATGACTTATATACCAGAAGAGGGGCACCAGAGGTGGGCCTGGGTGAGGACAACCCACCAGGGCATGCCTGGGCTCCCTGGCGCGCCCATGTGGGTTGTGCCCACCTGGTGGGGCCCCTCTGGTTCTTATTTGCTCCAATATTCCTCAAATATTCCATAAAAGATCCTCGTAAAGTTTCAGCTCATTTGGAGTTGTGCAGAATAGGTAGCCTGACATAGCTTTTTCAGGTCCAGATTTCCAGCTGCCAGAATTCTCCCCCTTTGTGTATACCTTGCATATTATGAGAGAAAACGCATTACAATTACTCCAAAAAGCATTATTATACAATAAAACAACATAAATAACAGTAGGTTAACTTTATGGAAAATGGACGTATCAACTCCCCAAGCTTAGACCTCGCTCGTCGTCAAGCGAAAACCAAAATCAAAAAACATGTCCACATGCTTAGAGAGAGAGAGGTGTCGATAAAAACAAAAATACGGACATAGCAGCATCATGTAACTTATTATAACAGCAAAAAACTTAAAAATAGAACTTTTATCATAGACTTCTCATGAACAAGTGACAATTCAACACAACATCGAAGTATAAAGCATAAACTCTATTGGAAACCAACAAACTATGTTCTCGGTCAACTTTGCAACTACAATTCATCATATTTTCAGGAAGGGTCACATATGGGAGCCTTCATGCAAGTCCGCATACTCAACCATCATTTAGTCTTCTATGATTGCTAACACTCACCGCGTACACATGAGCAAAACATTTCAACCGGACACATAGAAAGATAGGGGCTTATAGTTTCGCCTCCCAACGCATTCACCTCAAGGGTGATGTCAACAACAATAACTCATGCTACCCATATTCAACTAGATATATGTGCCTAGATCTTTCCTCACCACATGATGCTTGCCAAAGGAGAAAATAAAAAGGAATAGAGAGAAGAACTTTGACTCTTGCATGAAAGTAAATACATGAAAGTAAAAGATAGGCCCTTCGCAGAGGGAAGCAGACATTTCCATGCGCTTTTGTTTGTATGCTCAACCCTTAGTTCAAGAGAACGTCACATTATATTGCCCCTTATGATGGCAACCTTTATTATGCAGTCTGTTGCTTTTATTCTTCGCCATCACAAGTTCGTACAACGCTCAATTTTCCCTTACACTAAATGATCTTACACTTTTAGAAGCAATTTTTATTGCCCTTTTTGTACTAATGACAACTTACTTGAAGGATCTTACTCAATCCGTAGGTAGGTACGGTAGATTCTCAAACAAGATTTGGGTTTAAGGGTTTTGGATGCACAAGTAGTATCTCTACTTAGTGTGGATTTTTTGGCTAGAAAAGATAGGGTTAAGCACCACATGTTGAAGGATCCATGACAATATAACTTCTGTGTGAATATGAACAAACATAAATCATTACATTGTCTTCCTTGTCCAACGTCAACAATTTTGGCATATAATATTTTGATGGGTGCTCAAATCACATAAGATTTCCAGGATAGTGTATCTGCAAGTGAATCTTCTCTTCCCTTATTAATTCTTGCATGAGTTGCATCATTGACTAATGCTATGTTTGTCAATCTACAATAAAATTTTCTACTTATACTTTTCCTTGTGTAATGTCATCACCTTACCATAAGATTAGCATATGATCTTTTTCATTTATTGCCTTTCTTTTTATTGAAAGAAGTAAGTAAAGAAAGCAAAACTCAAATTAAACTTTATTATATATCTCACACACGATTATAAAGATAGATCACTAAGCAAACTCTCGAAAAGAAAGGATTGAACTAAACTTTTATTCATCTAATGCAAAAGATAACCATGGATCAAACTAAGAAGAGTAAAGGCAAAAGATAGTGGAGATGATACGATACCGGGGCACCTCCCCCAAGCTTGGCGAAAGCCAAGGGGAGTGCCCATACCCGATATTCAGTTTTGTTTTGGTGATGAAGAAGGAGGTGGTGGTGATGAAGTAGAAGCAATCTTGTCCTTAGGTTTCCATGGTAGAGGCTCACCATCATAAGAGGAAGAGTGAGTCTCTCGGGTCCTGCAACTGGCAGCCAAACTCATACCTTTAAACCTTGCCTCATATTCAAAGACTTGGTTTTGGAGGTCGTAGATCTGGCTCTGGAGGAAGTTTATTTGCTCGTTGAAGGAGAAGACGATGTCCTTCATGGACTTGCCATCCACCTTGAGATCACGGGTGTAGTCCGCGATCATGAGGTGATTGGCATTGAGTCCACGTTCCACCATCCCCTTGCAGCGGAAGACTTCCTGCTCTATAGCTTCAAGCCTGGCCTCCAAGGATCCAGTTCCCTTGGGGCCTTGCACATCGCGGATGTGCAGCACCCCATCGTGCATCCGAATAGCTTGAGGGTGATGCATCACCTCCCGTAGAGTTGGGTTGATGAAGTTCTCGAAGAACTTGTCCGTGGAGGAGCTTGAAGAGGCCATGGTGGATTAGATCTGACAGAAAACAACAAGAAAAGAAAATAGAAGATTTCTCCGTGATATGAAGGTCAACAGGTTCGGGGGTATATAAAGATTTTTTTATCTTGGGGAACAAGTAGAACGGAAGAAAAACGGAGTCCGAAAAGTTCCCGAGGTGGGCACAACCCACAGGGGCGCGGCAAGCCTGGCGCGCCCTAGTATATCGTGCCCACTGTTGGGGAAACGAACACGTATGGGATCACGGGGATCCCTTCTACGGTTGGAGGGGAGAGAGATGCGCGAAAAGCAGGTCTGATGGTCAGCGCGAAGCATTTTTACCCAGGTTCGGGCCGCACTGGTGTATAAAACCCTAGTCCTGCCTGTGTGTATATTCTATGTTCTTGAGCTCTTGAACTAGGTGTGGTGCATGCCTAGTCCAAAAAGTCCGAATCCTCTCTCAGTACGCCTTGGGCCTCCTTTTATATGTCAAAGGGGTCACCACAGTGGCACACAGGAGGTGGAAAGCAAGCTAGAGTGTATGAGCTTATGGCTCGGGACGGTAGGACAAATGCATTTAATGTGCTGCCTACGTGCCCCTTCACTTTATCGGGGACGGCAACAGAAGCCCTCCCGTCCGTTGCCACCCTTCCTTGCCTTGACACGCGTCCAGGCTGACAGGGCATGCAGTGCCACGCTGGCTAGCTAGCTGCTGTGTTGGCGCGGTGGTAGAGCCTCCACGGAGATCTGCATGCCGCCATGCGGGTGTCTGCCTAGTTGGCAAGCTGGTCGTCGCGCTGGAACGATGCTGAGGTGGCGAAACCTTGTCGGGCATGGTCCTGGTTGTGGCCCCACAATCATCCCCGTCAAGGCTTACCGGGGACCTCATGGTCGTCCCCGGCAAGGATCTTGCCGGGGGTTCTTCGTCTTCTGGTCCCACGTGGACCCGCAGGCTATCAATCTTCACAAAGATCTACATGCTACTTTGCATGCGCCCTCTGAGCCTTGGCCTTGACGCTGTTGATGGTGCCAAAGCTTTCAGCCTCAAGGGTGATGGCCTTGCTGGTGCTTCACAGGTTGTCTCGGCAAGGAGCTTGTCGGGGCTACACAAGCCGCCCCGTCAAGGATGTTGCCGAGGAAGGTCCAGCTTGTTCTCTACTCTTTGTTCACTATCTTGAGTGTCTGTCTTGGTAGTCTTGTGTTTTGCCTTCTTCTGCCCTGCCAAGCCCTACCACAGGTGTGGCTACGACTGCCCATGCACAACTAAGGGCTATAGAAGAGCCCATACTTTTGTACACCGACAGGATCCCCCAGGCCTGGGCCACACATAAGCGCAAAGCATAGTTGGGCCAGGCCCAAAGCAGTGCGCGGGCACGCGTGGTCAGAGACTTAACTTCCACGATCTTCCCGCCAGTTGCGCTTCCCCACGATCCATGTTGAGGGCGTGACATGGGGCTCGTGCGTGGGACAGTCGCAGCACGCCTGCATCACCTCACAGTAAATGGTAAAGAGGCGGCCCGCGCCTTCCCCATAAAAAGAGGAATCCGCAGGGGTGCCGCTCATTTACCTTCTGCGCCCTTTCCAACCTGGGAACTGTCATTCCCTTCTTCTTCCTCGAGCGCAAACCAGAGCTTCTCACCTCTGCTCTGCCGCCGCCACGCTTCCATTGCTTCTTGACCCCTCGCCTCTTCTCAGCCGCCATGGCGCCCAAGGCAAGCAGAAGCAAGGGATCAGCCAAGGCCGCCGCGGGGAAGGAAGTGCCGGAGAGCGAGCTGGTGAAGCTGCAGAAGAAGCTCGCCCTCTTCGTCTTGATGGTCGACGCGCTCATCCTCAGGGAGAAATTCAAGCCCCTATGGGGGATAGAGATATCGGGGCATCCTGCCATGAAAATCATTCCTGCTCGCTTCACCAAGCCTGGGTCAGATAAATACCCTTTCTTTGTTGATTACTTATCCTACGGGCTCTGCCCCCTTTCTCTGACTTCTTCAATGACATCATGCACACCTACGGCTTCAATCTTTTGGATTTTACGCTGAATGTCGTGCGTGCATGGCCTTCTCTGCCCACCTCTGCGAGGGCTTTGTCGGGGTGCACCCCAACACGGTGCTCTTTCGCCACTACTTTGTCCCCCGTATCCAGGCAGGGGGCGACATCTCCGACTGTGTCACTTGGATCCAAGGGCTCAAAGAAAAGGCATATACCCAGAGGGTGCCACAAAGGAAAAGTGAGAGAAATGGCGGGGCCAGTGGTGCTGAATCGAGGAGAAGGATCCCAAGGAGTTATGCCAGGTCAGTCGGAAGCGCCAGTCCACGGCAATGACTGGGGCGAGCTCGACACCGATGACAGAAAGCTCACGATCGCCACCACCAGGATCCATCGCCTGACCTCAGTTGGGCTCATGCTCGAGATGATCGGGGCCGACTTCATCTGCCACCGCATTGCCCCCCTGCACAACAAGGGAAGACTGGCCCGGGACTACAAGAATGCGGCTGACATCATGAGCCTCCGCCCCGGCTTGAATTACAACTGTCAGATGTGGGGTTCCGGCAAAACCCTTAAGGTTCGAACTCTGGGGTGCGCGAAAAGATCTTTCCCCTACCAATCCACACCCGAACGCCTTGCTGAGAATCTAAGCTACACCATGAACAACACGAGGGACACAAGATTTATACTGGTTCTGGCCACCATTGTGGTGTAATACCCTACTCCAGTGTGTGGTGTGGTGGATTACCTTAGGGGTTGATGATGAACAGTACAAGGGGAAGAATAGCCTCGTGAGAGGTGTTCTTGGGCTGGTGCGGTGAACTACTTGGGTGAGTTCGATCGCCTCTAGGTCTGATGAGAACTCGATCAGATCCTTTCTCTACTGTGGTGGCTATCTCTATTTATAAAGGCCCTGGTCCTCTTCCCAAATATTGAGCAGGAAGGGCGCCAACAATGGCCATTTTGAAGGGGAACATCTAGTACAAGTTATCCTGACTAAAGTTAGTCTACGACTGCCAAAGGCACTGGCGATGACGCCTTCTTGGGCTCCATGGTGACCTCCGTCCTGCCGCTCTGCTGGTCTTGGTCTTGTTGCACCGAAATGGTAACCTTTGCTTGATGCCTTGGTACTCCGCGCCTGTGCTTGCCCCCTTTGCACTAAAGAGGAAACAAGGACACTGCACAGGCCGGCACCCGCTTGGCACCCGCCTGGTCTCGATCGTCATGGCTTGCGTCACGAGCACCTCGCGAGGTACCCTTGCCTTGATCTCTCTGCCTCCTCATGAGCCTGCCTGGTGAGGCCGCTCCTGAGGAAGCCTTGCGTCGTCTGCCCCGCGAGGCTTGGCCACTCGCGAGGGTCTTGAGCTTAGGTTGATGAAGATGGTCCGTACCGGGCCACCACTTGAGCCACGCCGCAGGCCGCAGGCAGGCAAGTCTGGGGACCCCCATTCCCAGAACACCGACAGTAGCCCCCGGGCCCAAGGCGCGCTTGGACTTGGCTTAGCAGAGAAGTGAAGGGGCAAGTGCGGAGCGCCACGGGCCCCAACAGCCTGCGGCCTTGGGCACCGCGTGGCGGTTGATTGGACGTGGGCGTCTCCACTTCCCCATGCTGCCTCGACAACTGCCCGTCTGACAAAAAGGGCTGGCTCAGGTTAGTCTTACCTTCATTGCTCTCATTCGCCTTGCTCCAGATCCCCTTTCTTGCTCTTGCCTTCCTGCTTCTGAAATCTCCAGATCCGCCTCAACCTTTCACCTCCAGTGAGCAATGGCGCCCCGCAAGACAGCGACTGGGGCTCAGCCGACCTGGTACTTGATACGTCTCCAACATATCTACTTTTCCAAACACTATTGCCCTTGTTTTGGACTCTAACTTGCATGATTTGAATGAAACTAACCCGGACTGACGCTGTTTTCAGCAGAACTACCATGATGTTATTTTATGTGTAGAAAAGAAAAGTTCTCGAAATGTCCTGGAAATCCACGGAGGCACCTTTTTGGAATTAATAAGAATTTTTGGCCAAAGGTGACAAGGAGGCGGACCTGCCCTATCGGGGTGGTGGAACCGTTAGTGACTCCTGAGAAAGGCTTGGTCGGCTGAAGCTGGTTACGACACTTGGAGATTGTTGAACGTCTCGACGGATAGAACGTTGAGTCATGTGCCGCCATCGATGAGGGTCCTGGTGACGTGCACATTGCTGATGACTGGGGAACAGGGCATTGGGAGGACACCGGCTGTTGCCACACACTTGACTTGATCCACTGAGCTGAACGTAATGGCGCACGTGGACCACCTGAGTGGGTGCGTGGCCTCGAGCTTGGGGAGGACTACATTCACCTTGCGAGCAAACTGCTTGAAGATGCGCTGAGAGGCTGGGGCCTGGGCACCACCCAAGATGCAAGTGATAGCACGCGGCTCCTGGAAGCCCCCAGCCCCCTCGTCCTGATGATGGTCGTCATTCCTTCTTGGCGGTGGTGGCAGAGGAGGAAGGCCTGCGTTGCCTTGCGGGCGATCCTCATGAGGCTGATCCCTCCAAGCCCACTCGCGAGGCTGGTCCTACCAGTGGTCCATGCGAGGCCAGTCACGCCACCCTTGGCGAGGCCACGGTCGTCCCATCATCCTCCACCTCTTCCTCTGCCTCGGCCGTAGCCCCGATCGTTGTGCTTGGGGCATCGGCCGACACGTCCTTCTAGCACGACCCTAAGCTCTTGGCATTCGTTGGTATTGTGGGTGTGGAGGTCGCGATACACGCTGTACCGGCTGCCCTTGGACGACTCCGGCTGGTCCCTGCCGCTCTTCGTATCTGGCTCTGCTGCGACCACAGCTGATCCTTTGCGCTTCATGTCCTTGGCCTTGGCTTTCTTCTCTTATTGGTCAGCATCTGGGAGCTCGAGAAGGGAGAGGCGTCCCTCCTCGGCCCTTGCGCACTTGGTCGCCAGGTTGAATAGCTCCAGAGACATGCACAGATATTCGTGGATCGCCAACTCCTCCTTCATCTTGACGTCACGGACGCCATAAGAGAACGCTGAGATGATGGCCTCCTCGGTCACCTTGGGAATCTTGAGGCAAGCGCTGTTGAAGTGCTGGATGTACTTCTGCAGGGTCTCTCCGGGTTGCTGCTTGATGCGCCGTAGGTCACCCACGGTCAGAGGGCGGTCCCGAGTGCCCTGGAAGTTGGCGATGAAGCGGGCGTGCATGTCGTCCCAGGAGGAGATCGTGCCGGGGGGCATGTTCAGGAGCCAGGTGCGGGCACCGTCCTTGAGCGCCATGGGAAACCTGTTCGCCATGACCTTTTCGTCTCTGTTGGCCGCTTCGATGCCCAGCTCATAGAGATGTAGGAACTCCGCGGGATCAGCAGTGCCGTCATAGCGAGGGGGCAGGTCCGGCGACACTGCATAGCTCGGTGGTGAAGGCGCGGCAGCCTACGGTGGACACCAGAGCTCTTTGCTGACACGGGGCTTGCTCCTGGGGATTCCCGCGCGCTGTCGCCAGGGGAAACACGGGGTCTTGACGTGCTGGCGCAGGGATGCGGTCATGACGTGCCGGTGCAAGAAGCACGCGAGCACCTTCTTGGGGACGAGGGATTTCTTGGCAGCTCCTTTCTTGTTGCGCGAGCGCTGGACACAGTGGGTCTTGTCCAGGGGCCGCGCGCCTTGGAGCCAGGGCGCCTTCTTGGGGAGGAGGTGGCGGAGGCACCTCCTGAGCTGCATCACCCGCACAGGACGGAGGGCGAGGCAGTGAGAGGGACGGCGCAGGGGAGCCCCTGCGGCGCTGACAAGCTCGATGATGCAAGTGAGCCACTCCTCGTACAGGTCGTCGACGACACAGTAGTGCAGGAGCTCACGTGCCAGGAGCAACACGGCGTGCGCGACCGTGGGAGCGCGATGGGCGTGCGATGATGAACCAGCTGGAGTCAGTGACGGGGTGGCTATGCGGACTTCCCGCCGCATCGAGGGATGCAGCGATGATGCCTGCTGCTCGTTCCCCGCCGGGCTGATGGCGGCGTGGGCAGCAGGCGACGGGGAATAACGGGGAGGCCCACCAACGGGAGCCGTCTGGGCGACGTGGGTGGCGAGAGCAGCCCGACGCTCAGCGCGAGCCCGGCGAGCGTCAGCCATGGACAAGACGAACGATCAAACGCGGAACAGCGGAAGAAAGATTCCGGCGCACCCCTACCTGGCACGCAAACTGTCAGATGTGGGGTTCCAGTAAAACCCTTAAGGTTCGAATTCTAGGGTGTGCGCGAAGATCTTTCCCCTACCAATCCACGCCGGAACGCCTCGTTAAGAATCTAAGCTACACCATGAACAACACGAGGGACACATGATTAATACTGGTTCGGGCCACCGTTGTGGTGTAATACCCTACTCCAGTGTGTGGTGTGGTGGATTGCCTCAGGGACTGATGATGAACAGTACAAGGGGAAGAACAGCCTCGCGAGAGGTGTTCTTGGGCTGGTGCTGTGAACTACTTGGGTGAGTTAGATCGCCTCTAGGTCTGATGAGAACTCGATCAGATCCTTTCTCTACTGTGGTGTCTATCTCTATTTATAAAGGCCCTGGTCCTCTTCCCAAATATTGAGCGGGAAGGGTGCCAACAACGGCCATTTTGAAGGGGAACATCTAGTACAAGTTATCCTGACTAAAGTTGGTCTTCGGCTGCCAAAGGCACTGGCGATGACGCCGTCTTGGGCTCCACGGTGACCTCCATCCTGCCGCTCTGCTAGTCTTGGTCTCGTTGCACCGAAATGGTAACCTTTGCTTGATGCCTCGGTACTCCGCACGTGTGCTTGCCCCCTTTGCACCAAAGAGGAAATAAGGACACTGCGCAGGCCGGCGCCCGCCTGGTCTCGATCGTCATGGCTTGCATCACGAGCACCTCGCGAGGTACCCTGCCTGGTGAGGCTGCTCCTGAGGAAGCCTTGCGTCGTCTGCCCCGCGAGGCTTGGCCCCTCGCGAGGGTCTTGAGCTTAAGTTGATGAAGATGGGCCATGTCGGGCCACCACTTGAGCCACGCCGTAGGCCGCCGGTAGGCAAGTCTAGGGACCCCCGTTCCCAGAATGCCGACAACAACTTCACGGTGATCTCTTCCAACAACTCTTTCAACTCAAGGTTGACAAGACCGATGAGGCCGAGAAGTCCGACAGGGTCGCCAAGACCGGAAAGGTGGACAAGCCATTCAAGTTGCCAGTGGGGGTGGTCCTGTTGAGCAATAACTCTTGCTTGACTGCCATCATCGCCATGATGCTAGCGTTCAATGCGCACGGCCTCGACTCGAACTGGGTTGAGCCAGAAGCAGAGATAGCGAAGAAGTTCTTCAACAATTTGTCGGAGGGGTACATCTGTGATGAGCCGCAGCTCATCCGCCCCACCACTGAGGCAGAGATGGAATACATTGCCATCAGGTTGGAGGAGACGGCACTCGTCGAGGAGGCCGGCAGTCTTGGCGCCATGGAGGACGAGGCCGGGGAGGCCGAAGAGGAGAAGAAGCTCCCCGATTGGGCGGAGTCTGCCGGGGGGCCCAGCGGCAGCGGTGTCAGGGCTCGCCTTGTTGAAGAAACGACCGAGGAAACAGCCAAGGAGACGGCCGAGGAGTCGGCCAAGGAGGGATCCGACGCAAACGAGTCGTCGGCCCCAAAGAAGAAACGGGTCCTGTGGCGGGCCAGCTCTGGCGAGCAAGTGCGGCCCGACAAGGCCACACAGCGACAAGGGGCCCAGGCGCAACCCATGCGCCAGACGAGGCGCTCGGCCGCGGCGGCAGAGAAGGAAGCCGTGGTGGTAAAGAAGGCCACGACCGCCGCTCCTCCTCGACCAAGCGGTCGATACGTGTCCATCGTATCTATAATTTTTGATTGTTTCATGCCAATATTATTCAACCTTTACATACTTTTGGCAACTTTTTATATGATTTATTTGGACTAACTTACTTACCCAGTGCCCAGTGCCACTTCCTGTCTGTTGCCTATTTTTGTATCGCAGAAAATCCATATCAAATGAAGTCCAAACGTGATGCAACTCCATGAAGAATTATTTTGGAATATTTGTGATTTTTGGGAGTTGGAATCACCACAAATGGAGGCCCACATAGACCACGATACACTAGGGCACGCCCCAGGCCCCTGGCGCGTGGTGGTGGGTTGTGCTCACCTCGTACATCGGTTCGAGATGTACTTCAGGAGCAAGGAAGCTTATATCAGGAAAAAATTCAGGTAAAAAGATTAGCGCAATCGGAATTAAGGTTCTTCGGGAATATAAGAAATGATTTACGGCCAGATTTGGAGAGCGCGAAACAGAAGAGAACAGAGAGGGAGATCCAACCTCAGAGGGTCTCTCGCCCTCCCATACCATGGAAGCCAAGGACTAGAGGGTAAGCCCTTCTCCCACCTAGGGAGGAGGCCAAGGAATAATAAGAAGGAGGGGGCTCTCTCCCCCTCGCTTCCGGTGGCGCCGGAGTGCCGTCGGGGCAACGATCGGGATGACGATCTTCATCAACAATCTTGCTATCATCAACACCAACTCTCTCCCCCTCTATGCAGCGGTGTCACACCTCTTCTCCCCGCTTTAATCTCTACTTGAACATGGTGCTCAACTCCATGTATTACCAATGATCTATGGTTATCCTATGATGTTTGAGTAGATCCGCTTTTTCCTATGGGTTAATCGTGATCTTGGTTGGTATGATTGTATATTTTATTTATGGTGCTGTCCTACGGTGCCCTTCGTTCTCGTGCAAACGTGAGGGCCCCCCGCTGTAGGTTATTGCAATATGTGCATGGTTTGCTTATCGTTAGTGTTGCAGGGGTGACAGCAGCCTAAACACGGATAAGTGGGTCATGACGTATGGGAGTAAAGAGGACTTGATACTTAATGGTTAATGCTATGGTTGGGTTTCACGACCTTAATGATCTTCAGTAGTTGCGGATGCATTCTAGAGCTCCAACCATAAGTGCATATGATCCAAGTAGAGAAAGTATGTTGGCTCGTGCCTCTCCCTCATATAAAATTACAAGAATGATTACCGGTACTTGTTATCGATTGCCTTGGGACAAATAACTTTCTTGTTGACACAGACCCTTTTACTAAACACCTAACTTTTATTATCTTGCAAAGTACTTCTAGTTTTATTCTTGCAAAGTAGTTCTAGCACCAACCAACAAAATAGTTTCATACTTGTTTCCGGTAAAGCAAACGTCAAGTGTGCGTAGAGTTGTATCGGTGGTTGATAGAACTTGAGGGAATATTTGTTCTGCCTTTAACTCCTCGTTGGGTTCGACACTCTTATTTATCGAACAAGGCTACAAACGACCCCCTATACTTGTGAGTTATCAAGACCTTTTCATGGCGCCGTTGCTGGGGAGGAATAGCATGGGGTGAATATTCTCGTCTGTGGTTGTTTGCTTTATCACTAAGTAATTTTTATTTTGTGCTCTTGTTTTCTGTCTCTATTTATGGGTAGGAAATGCAAAATACCAAAAAAATAGTTGTACCTACTAAACTAATGGTTGAAGAACCACCCAAAATCTATCATACTACTAAAGCTTTCTACTTGGATCATCTTCGATCCATTTGTGCTCGTGCTGAAAACCCAACTAGCTTAGTTGAGGGAAAATCATTAGAGGAGCATGCTTGTTTTGTGCGACATCGTTTATCTGAATTAATACTATGCAATGCTATGCTTGGAACTTATGTGAATTATATGATTTTACTTGTTGTTCTGAAGACCCTAAGAAACACCTTCCCTATCAATGTGAGTTTTTTGATAATGGAACCGTATCTTCTTATGCCAAAGGTGTTTATAATTACTTTGATATTGAACAAATTGAAGAATTTGTTGCTTTTATGGGTGCTTATGAAATTGCTTCTTTGATTGAAAAGTATGATGCTACTCTTTACAAATCTGGAAATCTTGCCATACCTAAATACTCTTATGATAATTATGCCTCTAATGCCTATGTTAAACCATATATTGAGGACTCCTCCACTGTCCAAGAAGAGAATAACATTTTGCAGGAGTCTATGGAGAAGGAATTGATGAAACTGTGAGCTCATTGGATGAAAAAGATGATAAGGAGAGCGAAGAACAAAAGGAGGAAGAGCGGATTAACTACCCGTGCCCACCTTCTAATGAGAGTAACCCTCCAACTCATACATTGTTTAATGTCCATTCGTTCTTATCGAAGGATGAATGCCATGATAATTGCTATGATCTCGTTGATTCATTTGAAATATCCCTTTTTGATGAACTTGATGCTTGTTATGCTTGTGGCCAAGATGCCAATTTAAATTATGCTTATGGAGATGAACTTGCTATTGTTCCTTATGTTAAACATGAAATTGTTGCTATTACACCCACACATGATAGTCCTATTATCTTTTTGAATTCTCCAAACTACGTTATATCGGAGAAGTTTGCACTTATTAAGTATTATATTGATGGGTTGCCTTTTACCTTTGCACGTGATGATTTTGATGAATATAATATGCATGTGCTTGCTGCTCCTACTTGCAATTATTATGAGAGAGGGACTACATCTTCACCTCTCTATGTTTCCAACATGATAAAATTGCAAGAAACTACTTATGTTATGTGTTGGCCTTTACTTGATGTGCATGAATTGTTCTTGTATGACATGCCGATGCACAGGAAGAGAGTTAGACTTCGCCATTGCTTGATATATGTTGCTTTGTGCTCACTACTAAATGCCAAATCATTGTTAATTAAAATTGGCTTTGAAATACCTTGGGATCCGGGTGGATCCATTACTTGAGCACTTTATGCCTAGCTTAATGGCTTTAAAGGAAGTGCTACCAGGGAGACAACCCGGAAGTTTTAGAGAGTCATAGAGGGGAACCCAAAACTTTTCAAAAAGGAAAGTGAAAGTGAGAGAGGTAAGCATTTTTGAAGTGGGGGAGCTCCTTGAACTTTGTTCATGCTCACGGAAACTTTTACATATAATTTTTTATTGTTTCATGCCAATATTATTCAACTTTTACATACTTTTGGCAACTTTTTATATGATTTATTTGGACTAACTTACTTATCCAGTGCAGTGCCAGTTCCTGTTTGTTGCCTGTTTTTGTATCACAGAAATTCCATATCAAACAAAGTCCAAACGTGATGCAACTCCACGGAGAAATATTTTGGAATATTTGTGATTTTGGGAGTTGGAATCCCGTAAACGGAAGCCCACACGGACCACGATACTCCAGGACGCACCCCAAGCCCCTGGCGCGTGGTGGTGGGTTGTGCTCACCTCGTACGTCAGTTGGAGTTGTACTTCGGGTGCAAGGAAGCTTATATCAGAAAAAATCATGTAAAAAGATCAGCGCAATCAGAGTTATGGATCTCTAGGAATATAAGAAATGGTTTTCGGCCAGATCTAGAGAGCGTGAAACAGAAGAGAACAGAGAGGGAGATTCGATCTTGGAGGGGCTCTCACCTCTCCCATGCCATGGAAGCCAAGGACCAGAGAGGAAGCCCTTCTCCCAGCTAGGGAGGAGGCCAAGGAGGAAGAAGAAGAAGAAGGAGGGGGGCTCTCTCCCCCTCACTTCCGGTGGCGCCGGAGTGCCGCCGGGGCAACGATCGGGACGACGATCTTCATCAACAATCTTGCTACCGTCAACACTAACTCTCTCCCCCTCTATGCAGCGGTGTAACACCTCTTCTCCCCGCTGTAATCTCTACTTAAACATGGTTCTCAACTCCATATATTATTTCCCAATGATCTATGGCTATCTTATGATGTTTGAGTAGATCTGCTTTGTCCTATGGGTTAGTTGTGATCTTGGTCGGTATGATTGTATATTTTATTTATGGTGTTGTCCTACGGTGCCCTCCATTCTCGCGCAAACATGTGGGGCCCCTGCTGTAGGGTGTTGCAACAGATTCATGGTTTGCTTATTGTTAGTGTTGCGGGGGTGACAGCTGCCTAAACGGGGATAAGTGGGTCATGGCGTATGCAAGTAAAGAGGACTTGATACTTAATGGTTAATGCTATGGTTGGGTTTCACGACCTTAATGATCTTCAGTAGTTGCGGATGCTTTCTAGAGCTCCAATCATAAGTGCATATGATCCAAGTAGAGAAAGTATGTTAGCTCGTGCCTCTCCCTCATATAAAATTACAAGAATGATTACCGGTACTTGTTATCGATTGCCTAGGGAGAAATAACTTTCTTGTTGACACAGACCCTTTTACTAAACACCTAACTTTTATTATCTTGCAAAGTACTTCTAGTTTTATTCTTGCAAAGTAGTTCTAGCACCAACCAACAAAATAGTTTCATACTTGTTTCCGGTAAAGCAAATGTCAAGTGTGTGTAGAGTCGTATCGGTGGTTGATAGAACTTGAGGGAATATTTGTTCTGCCTTTAACTCCTCGTTGGGTTCGACACTCTTATTTATCGAACAAGGCTACAAACGACCCCCTATACTTGTGGGTTATCAAGACCTTTTCATGGTGCCGTTGCTGGGGAGGAATAGCATGGGGTGAATATTCTCGTGTGTGGTTGTTTGCTTTATCACTAAGTAATTTTTATTTTGTGCTCTTGTTTTTTGTCTCTATTTATGGGTAGGAAACGCAAAATACCAAAAAAATAGTTGTACCTACTAAACTAATGGTTGAAGAACCACCCAAAATCTATCATACTACTAAAGCTTTCTACTTGGATCATCTTCGATCCATTTGTGCTCGTGCTGAAAACCCAACTAGCTTAGTTGAGGGAAAATCATTAGATGAGCATGCTTGTTTTGTGCGACATCATTTATCTGAATTAATACTATGCAATGCTATGCTTGGAACTTATGTGAATTATATGATTTTACTTGTTGTTCTGAAGACCCTAAGAAACACCTTCCCTATCAATGTGAGTTTTTTGATAATGGAACCGTATCTTCTTATGCCAAAGGTGTTTATAATTACTTTGATATTGAAAAAATTGAAGAATTTGTTGCTTTTATGGGTGCTTATGAAATTGCTTCTTTGATTGAAAAGTATGGTGCTACTCTTTACAAATCTGAAAATCTTGCCATACCTAAATACTCTTATGATAATTATGATTCTAATGCCTATGTTAAACCATATATTGAGGACTCCTCCACTGTCCAAGAAGAGAATAAATTTTGCAGGAGTCTATGGAAGAAGGAATTGATGAAACTGTGAGCTCATTGGATGAAAAAGATGATAAGGAGAGCGAAGAACAAAAGGAGGAAGAGCGGATTAACTACCCGTGCCCACCTTCTAATGAGAGTAACCCTCCAACTCATACATTGTTTAATGTCCATTCGTTCTTACCGAAGGATGAATGCCATGATAATTGCTATGATCTCGTTGATTCATTTGAAATATCCCTTTTTGATGAACTTGATGCTTGTTATGCTTGTGGCCAAGATGCCAATTTAAATTATGCTTATGGAGATGAACTTGCTATTGTTCCTTATGTTAAACATGAAATTGTTGCTATTACACCCACACATGATAGTCCTATTATCTTTTTGAATTCTCCAAACTACGTTATATCGGAGAAGTTTGCACTTATTAAGGATTATATTGATGGGTTGCCTTTTACCTTTGCACGTGATGATTTTGATGAATATAATATGCATGTGCTTGCTACTCCTACTTGCAATTATTATGAGAGAGGGACTACATCTTCACCTCTCTATGTTTCCAACATGATAAAATTGCAAGAAACTACTTATGTTATGTGTTGGCCTTTACTTGATGTGCATGAATTGTTCTTGTATGACATGCCGATGCACAGGAAGAGATTTAGACTTCGCCATTGCTTGATATATGTTGCTTTGTGCTCACTACTAAATGCCAAATCATTGTTAATTAAAATTGGCTTTGAAATACCTTGGGATCCGGGTGGATCCATTACTTGAGCACTTTATGCCTAGCTTAATGGCTTTAAAGGAAGTGCTACCAGGGAGACAACCCAGAAGTTTTAGAGAGTCATAGAGGGGAACCCAAAACTTTTTAAAAAGGAAAGTGAAAGTGAGAGAGGTAAGAATTTTTGAAGTGGGGGAGCTCCTTGAACTTTGTTCATGCTCACGGAAACTTTTACATATAATTTTTTATTGTTTCATGCCAATATTATTCAACTTTTACATACTTTTGGCAACTTTTTATATGATTTATTTGGACTAACTTACTTATCCAGTGCAGTGCCAGTTCCTGTTTGTTGCCTGTTTTTGTATCAAAGAAATTCCATATCAAACAAAGTCCAAACGTGATGCAACTCCACGGAGAATTATTTTGGAATATTTGTGATTTTGGGAGTTGGAATCCCATAAACGGAAGCCCACATGGACCACGATACTCCAGGACGCACCCCAAGCCCCTGGCGCGTGGTGGTGGGTTGTGCTCACCTCGTACGTTAGTTGGAGTTGTACTTCGGGTGCAAGGAAGCTTATATCAGAAAAAAATCATGTAAAAATATCAGCGCAATCAGAGTTATGGATCTCTAGGAATATAAGAAATGGTTTTCTGCGAGATCTGGAGAGCGTGAAACAGAAGAGAACAGAGAGGGAGATCCGATCTTGGAGGGGCTCTCACCTCTCCCATGCCATGGAAGCCAAGGACCAGAGAGGAAGCCCTTCTCCCAGCTAGGGAGGAGGCCAAGGAGGAAGAAGAATAAGAAGGAGGGGGGCTCTCTCCCCCTCACTTCCGGTGGCGCCGGAGTGCCGCGGGGGCAACGATCGGGACGACGATCTTCATCAACAATCTTGCTACCGTCAACACTAACTCTCTCCCCCTCTATGCAGCGGTGTAACACCTCTTCTCCCTGCTATAATCTCTACTTAAACATGGTTCTCAACTCCATATATTATTTCCCAATGATCTATGGCTATCTTATGATGTTTGAGTAGATCTGCTTTGTCCTATGGGTTAGTCGTGATCTTGGTCGGTATGATTGTATATTTTATTTATGGTGTTGTCCTACGGTGCCCTCCATTCTCGCGCAAACATGTGGGGCCCCTGCTGTAGGGTGTTGCAATAGATTCATGGTTTGCTTATTGTTAGTGTTGCGGGGGTGACAGCTGCCTAAACGCGGATAAGTGGGTCATGGCGTATGGGAGTAAAGAGGACTTGATACTTAATGCTATGGTTGGGTTTCATGACCTTAATGATCTTTAGTAGTTGCGGATGCTTGCTAGAGTTCCAATCATAAGTGCATATGATCCAAGGAGAGAAAATATGTTAGCTCATGCCTCTCCCTCATATAAAATTACAAGAATGATTACCGGTACTTGTTATCGATTGCCTAGGGACAAGTAACTTTCTTGTTGACACAAACCCTTTTACTTAACACATAACTTTTATTATCTTGCAAAGTACTTCTAGTTTTATTCTTGCAAAGTAGTTCTAGCACCACACCTACAAAATAGTTTCATACTTGTTTCCGGTAAAGCAAACTTCAAGTGTGCGTAGAGTTGTATCGGTGGTCGATAGAACTTGAGGGAATATTTGTTCTGCCTTTAGCTCCTCGTTGGGTTCGACACTCTTATTTATCAAAGAAGGCTACAAACGATCCCCTATACTTGTGGGTTATCAGCAGTCCAGGACTCCATCTTCTCCTCCTCCCCTCATGGATGCCATCCGGTGGCTGAATTCGACCTTGGGTCTTTCAACCCGAAGAGGAAGAGGAGGACAGAAGAGGAAGATGAGTAAGTACTTTGCCTCCTTTGGCCCTTTATTTGGATTATCTTATCTTGCCTTGACCTTGTCTTCGCAGGGATACGGAGACGCTCGCTCAGAGGGTGGCAAAGAGAGCCAGGGCCCCCACAGGCGACGAGCCCCCGGCAAGCACTTCACGTGCACTAGGGGTGATCTTCATCAGCCCGGAGACTAGCCCCCAGCGCAGCCCCCACTCCAGCCCCCAGCGGAAGTCTGTTACTCATTTCTTGTTGGCATGCATTCAGTGTGTATCCTTAGTTTTGGCCTTGCCGGGGTTGCAGGAGGAGAGCAGCAGCAGGAGGAGCCACTGAGGGCCACCGCTGACACATCGCCCCATCAACCACGCCAACCAGAGGGGTGTCCCCAGCAAGGGCATCCATCAATGAGCCCATGCGCATGGAGGAAGAGGTGATGGGCACAAGTGCTGGCGATTCCGTCCCGGCAACATAGACGCTTGCTTTCCACTCGTTACAAGTTGTTCTCCTCTCGCCCTTTGCCATGATTTTCTTTCTTTTCTCGTCTTGAATTTTAGTTTTGGCTCTGCCTTACTTTCCCTTTTGGTCTTCAGATCCTCCCCTGATGGACCAGGCGGACGTCGATGCCGTGATCGAGGAGACCGCCAAGGATGTCAAGGCTAAGGATGCCACTATTGCCGCCGAGGAGGCCGCCAAGGGGTCTGCTGGAGAGGCCGGCAAGGCCGCTGCTGAGGAGGCTGCCAGGGGACCTGCCGGGGAGGCCGGCAAGGCCGCTGCCGAGGAGGCCACAATGGGGCCTGCCGGGGAGGCTGTCGAGGCCACCAAGGAGCCAACCCTCTTCCTCCTCATCCCCTGCCTCGAGAAGGTATTTGAAGGTGGGCGACGATTTGTTCGTCAGCCTCCTAGGGACGGCAAGCACCGGAGGGCCAGCCGAAGGGGAGGTGTTTGACGACGAGGTCCTCTGATGTCGCTTGAAGCTGCATTGGTATTTCCCCAAAGAGGAAGGGATGATGCAGCACAGCGGTGGCAGGTATTTCCCTCAGATATGAAACCAAGGTTATCGTACCAGTAGGAGAACCAAGCAACACAACTTAGACATCCCCTGCACACAAAGAACAACACCTTGCAGCCCGACGTGTTAAAGGGGTTGTCAATCCCTTCGGGGTACGGCTGAAAGTGCAACTAATCCCTGGGTGGTTTCGGTAATTCTTAACAACATATAGTTCATTGAACTAATGATCTTGCAAGATAATCATTTCAGAAATTTCAATGATTGGCATGGCATGGACTAGAGATGTGGACCCCTCAAAATGCGAAGGATATATATTGGCAGCAAGCTCAAGACTCTACATTTTCATTTTAATGATCCAAGATCACATTGAATCCATAGGAAAGCCAATACTATTAAAAGGGGATGAGGTATTGCTTAATGGGTTACTTGCTCAAAATGCTTTGTTGATATGCTCCAAAACCCTCAACCACTTTCTCATTTCCACATATGTCCTAAACCAAAAGTCAAATTCGGCCCCACCGATTTGATCTATCCAGCACCACCGAGTTTCACTTGACATCACTACCACAAACCCTGGTTACTTCAATCTCACCGATAGGGATCTCAGTCTCACCAAGCTGGGATTGCAAACTCTCTGTTTCCCTTTTGTAACATTTCGGTCTCACCAAAATGAGCAAATCAGTCCCACCGAGTCTGCGTTGCAAACTCCCTGTTTCCTTTTCATAACACTTCGGTCCCACCGAAGTGAGCAAATTGGTCCCACCGAGTTTGCCTGACCAACCCTCTGTGTACCTATTTCTCAAATCGGGCCCACCGAGTTTATGTGATTGGTCACACCGAGATTATGTTATGCCCTAACCCTAGCATATCGGTCCCACCGAGATGACTATATCGGTCCTACCGAAAATCCTAACGTTCACATTTTTTCTTGGATTAGTCTGGCCGAGTTTGCTGATTCGGTCCCATCGAGTTTGGGAATCTGTGTGTAACGGTTAGATTTTGTGTGGAGGCTATATATACCCCTCCACCCACTCTTCATTCACGGAGAGAGCCATCAGAAAAAACCTACACTTCCACTACTCATTTTCTGAGAGAGAACCACCTACTCATGTGTTGAGGCCAAGATATTCCAATCCTACCATATGAATCTTGATCTCTAGCCTTCCCCAAGTTGCTTTCCACTCAAATCATCTTTACACCATAGCCAAATCTGTGAGAGAGTGTTGAGTGTTGGGGAGACTATCATTTGAAGCACAAGAGCAAGGAGTTCATCAACAACACACCATCTATTACCTTTTGGAGAGTGGTGTCTCCTAGATTGGTTAGGTGTCACTTGGGAACCTCCGTCAAGATTGTGGAGTTGAACCAAGGAGTTCGAAAGGGAAAGGAGATCGCCTACTTCGTGAAGATCTACCCTAGTGAGGCAAGTCCTTCGTGGGCGATGTCCATGATGGGATAGACAAGGTTGCTTCTTCATGGACCCTTCATGGGTGGAGCCCACGTGGACTCGCGCAACCGTTACCCTCCGTGGGTTGAAGTCTCCATCAACGTGGATGCACGATAGCACCACCTATCGAAACCACGCCAAAAATCTCCGTGTCAACATTGCGTTTGCTCCCTCCAAACCCCTCCCATTTAGTTTCTTGCAAGTTGCATGCTTTACTTTCCGCTGCTCATGTACTCTTTGCATGCTTGCTTGAAGTGTATTATGATTGCTTGACTTGTGCTAAGTTACTAAAATCTGCCAAGAACTAAAATTGGGAAAAGGTTAAGTTTTTATTTGGTCAAGTAGTCTAATCACCACCCCTCTAGATATACTTTCAATCCTACAAGTGGTATCAGAGCTTTGGTCTCCATTTGCCTTGATTTCCATAGCTTTGGTGATCATAGCCTTGGTTTCACAACCTAGGAGAGTATGGCGTCTAGCAAGGGAAATTACCACGATAGAGGTCCTTACTTTGATGGTACTAGTTTTGCTAGTTGGAAACATAAGATGAAAATGCATATTCTTGGACATAACCCCGTCGTTTGGGCTATTGTGTGTATTGGCTTGTAAGGTGAATTCTTTGATGGGAGAGAACCAAACCGTGAAGCTACCGCGGAAGAATTGAAGATGTTGCAATACAATGCTCAAGCTTGCGATATCCTCTTCAATGGATTGTGCCCCGAACAATTCAACAAAATTAGCCGTCTTGAGAATGCAAAGGAAATTTGGGATACTTTGATTTATATGCACAAAGGTACCGACTCCGTCAAGGAATCCAAGTTGGATGTGCTTCAAAGTCAACTTGACAAGTTCAAAATGAAGGATGGTGAAGGTGTCGCCGAAATGTACTCTAGGCTTGCTCTCATCACAAATGAGATTGCCGGCTTAGGAAGTGAAGAGATGACCGACAAATTCATCATCAAGAAGATCTTGAGAGCCTTCGATGGAAAATATGATACCATGTGCACATTGATCCAAATGATGCCAAATTACAAAGATCTCAAGACAAGCTAAGTCATTGGAAGAATTTTTGCTCATGAGATGTCACTCAAGGATAACGAAGAGCTTCACAACAAGTCGAGTGGTGCTTACAAAGCCTCATGTGATGCTCGTACATCATCAAATGAGAAACAAACCTTCAATGAAGAACTGAGCTTAATGGCGAAGGACTTCAACAAATTCTACAAGAGTAGAAGCAAGGAAAGAAGTTCCAAGTCAAGGTCCTACATTGACAAAAGATCTTCTAGTCGTGAGTGAAACTACTACAATTGTGGAAGACCCCGACACTACTCCAATGAGTGTACGGCTCCCTACAAAAGAAGTGAAGACTCACCTAAAATAAAAAGCAAAAGGGAAGAATCACCTCCAAGAGAGAGAGGGAGTAGAGATGATCGTTATGAACGAAGAACCTCTCGAAGAAGCAAGGATTCAGAAAGGAAGGATGATGTCTACTACGCAACCTTCCTCTTGTAGACGTTGTTGGGCCTCCAAGTGCAGAGGTTTGTAGGACAGTAGAAAATTTCCCTAAAGTGGATGACCTAAGGTTTATCAATCCATGGGAGGCGTAGGATGAACATGGTCTCTCTCAAACAACCCTGCAACCAAATAACAAAAAGTCTCTTGTGTCCCCAACACACCCAATACAATGGTACATTTTATAGGTGCACTAGTTCGGCGAAGAGATGGTGATACAAGTGCAATATGGATGGTAGATATAGGTTTTTGTAATCTAAAATTATAAAAATAGCAATGTAGCAAGTGCTAAAAGTGAGCGAAGATGGTATTGCTATGCTTCGAAACAAGGCCTAAGGTTCATACTTTCACTAGTGCAAGTTCTCTCAAACATGATAACATAATTAGATCATATAACAATCCCTCAACATGCAACAAAGAGTCACTCCAAAGTCACTAATAGCAGAGAACAAACAAAGATATTATGGTAGGGTACGAAACCACCTCAAAGTTATTCTTTCCGATCAATCCATTGGGCTATTCATATAAGTGCCACTAACAGCCCTAGAGTTTGTAGTAAAATAACACCTTAAGACAGACATCAACCAAAATCCTAATGTCACCTAGATACTCCAATGTAACCACAAGTATCCATGGGTATGATTATACGATATGCATCACACAATCTCAGATTCATCTATTCAAACAACCACACAAGGAACTTCAAAGAGTGCCCCAAAGTTTCTACCGCACATTCAAGACAAAAACATGTGCCAACCCCTATGCATAAGTTCACAATGTCACTGAACCCGCAAGTTGATCACCAAAACATACATCTAGTAGATCACGTGATATCCCATTGTCACCACAGATAAGCACATGCAAGACATACATCAAGTGTTCTCAAATCCTTAAAGACTCAATCCGATAAGATGACTTCAAAGGGAAAACTCAATCCATTAGAAGAGAGTAGAGGGGGAGAACATCATAAGATCCAACTATAATAGCAAAGCTCGCGGTACATCAAGTTCATGCCAAATCAAGAACACGAGAGAGAGAGAGAGAGAGAGAGAGAGAGAGAGAGAGATCAAACACATAGCTACTGGTACATACCCTCAGCCCCGAGGGTGAACTACTCCCTCCTCGTCATGGAGAGCGCCGGGATGATGAAGATGGCCACCGGTGATGGATTCCCCCTCCGGCAGGGTGTCGGAACGGGCTCCCGAGAGGTTTTTGGTGGCTACTGATTCTTGCGGCGGCTGAACTCCTGATCTAGGTTTATTTCTGGGGGTTTCTGTATTTATAGGAATTTTTGGCGTTGGTCTCACGTCAGGGGGGTCTTGAGTCGTCCACAAGATAGGGGGGCGCCTAGGTGGGTAGGGCGCGCCGTCCACCCTCGTGGACGGCTTGGGACTCTTCTGGCTTCTGGGGCTTCTTTTGGTCCATGAAAAATCATCAAAAATTGGCATGTCAATTGGACTCCGTTTGGTATTCCTTTTTTGTAGAACTCAAAAACAAGGAAAAAACAGAAACTGGCACTGGGCTCTAAGTTAGTAGGTTAGTCCCAAAAATCATATAAAATAGCATATAAATGCATATAGAACATCTAAGATGGATAATATAATAGCATGAAAAAATTATAGATACGTTGGAGACGTATCAAAGAACAAGTCATCAAGGATCTACACAAAACGAAGACATCAAGCTCATATTGGTGAATGGGTATCCGGCTCCGACTCCGACCACCGCTCCGAGAGAATTTATCACTCTGACTCCGAATATACTCAAGATGAAGGTGTTGCCGGTCTAGAACTTGTGTCAACCAACTCCTATGACATATTTGATTCACCAAATGAAGGAATTGGGAGATGCTTCATGGCTAAAGGCCCCAAGGTAATACACCCCTACTATGTTGATTTCAATAGTGATGAAGATGACTTGCTAGGTGATGATCATTTACTTGTTGACAACTCTAGTGATGAATACTATAATGAAATGTCAATTAATCATGCTGATCAAGATAAAATGAATAACAATGATAAGAAGGATATTGAGAGTCTAACTAAAGAACTAAACACTCTTAAGTTAGCTCATGAAACTACTTTAGAAGATCATCAAGAACTTTTAAAAACTCATGAGAAGTTACGCTTTGAAAAGCTCAATCTTGAGCAAGAGCATGAGTTTTTAAAGGCCATCAATGATGATCTTCGGAAAAAAAGTTCTTCTTACATTGCCAAGAATTTACTCTTGTCTACTTACATGCCACAAGTAAAATCTAGCAACAAGAACAAGAAAGATTCTTCTTCTAGTAGTAACAATAATCTTGCTAAATCCAATATTGTTGCTTCTAGTAGTTCTCTTGATTCCACTAATGATTCTCTTAGCCAAGTTACAATTGAGCAATAAAATAGCTTATTGAAGGGAATTATAGAGAAGGGTATTTACAAAAGCCTTGCCGGAAGTAAGCAATTTGAGGAAATTGTACGCAAGCAAGGAAGTTACTGGAAGAATCAAGGTGTTTGTTTTGAACGAAAGTTCAATGCCAATGGAGTTGAGTGGGAAGAAGATCAATACCCCAAGACGAAGTTTGTTCCTCAACAAGAGAAGTATGACCCTACTTCCTTCAAGGGGACACAAGATCAAGATGATCTTCCACCACAAGACCACAAGCTAAAAGGCAAGCACAAGCTTCAAGAAGAGATTGATGCATTTGAAGATGCTCCAAAGTCCTTGGTCAAGTGGGTTCCCAAGACTACATCAAGTTCTACTTCATCAAGTACATCTACAACTCCAAGGATTCCCATCAAGATGATGTGGTCCCGAAGAAGAAGAAGTAGAGAGTTCTTGAGGGTGACTCCGCCAACATACTTCACTCATATTTATCTTGGCAAGGACAAGTGCAAACAATTTCCACATCTTGCACTAGTTCAAGGAGTCACAAACCCTCTTGTTGGTAAGACAAGGGACAAGGTAACCTAATGCTTTCATGGACATCATCATGTGTGTGCTTCACTCTATGTCTATGGATATCCTTGTTTGTTCCTTGTGGGACTAACCCAGGTAGGTATTGAAAGTGCAACTCACTCCAATGGATTGCTTCGAATGATCTACATCAACAATGAGGATCCACATCTTCGGTATCTACATGAAGTCATCATCGACAAAACCCAAGGTTAGTTGATCCCTCTTAGGGGGGTATATCACGTCTAGGGGGAGATTTACTCTAAGGATTGAGCTAAGGCAACTCTAATGGTGTGAACACAACAATGCTTTATGTAAAAGGGGTAACCCCACTTGTTCTTAAACGGTGAGTATCACCTATGATCAAATGTTCTCATTTGACTCCTAAGTCAATATACTCATATATAGATGATCTAGTCATCGCCAATTGCTTGATAGATGCTAGAGTGATTGTGCATGCTTTGCCACATATTTCATTTGCTATTTTATTGTGTGAGCATGTTGGTTGCATACTTTTCTCATTTGGGGACATCCATTTGTTGCTTTGATTGTTTGGAGTTTCTTGTTTTTGCCAAATGGATGGACAAGAATGCCTAAGAACTCCCTCTAGCTATCTATGCTTTTCTGTTCTCAAACTCTATTCATGCTACATCACAAAGTTTGATCTAAGTCAAATTCAAAACCTCTGTGTGAGGAGCACTAGGAGTCCTGTTTTGTCATAGACATAAAACTTCCAAAACCTCACTGTGTATTTTGGTCTGACCAACTCCTCCATTTCGGTCACACCGAGTTCACTGGGTTGATCAAGTTTCAATCTCGGTGCAACCGATTAGAACCTTTCGGTCTAACCGAGTTGCAGTAACGCCTTGTGATTCTGCATCTTGGTGCCACCGAGTTGTTCCACTCGGTCACACCGACAGTGTCAGGATATAAATACTGACGGGCCAGATTTTGGAAATCACTTCAAAACCTTGTCGCCCGTGTTTGTCCTGCTCTGCCTCACGGGTCTCTGGATCGTCACCTCGTCGCAAGCTACCTCCCGCCGATGGTCTCCGCCGCTGTCAACCGGTTTCTTCGCCGCCGTTGCCGTCGTAGCAAACTCATCACCGAACTAGGGTATGAGTTCGACCCCTTGTGCACTTTTTTTTACTTCCGATTCTACGCACAAGGTCAATGCCATGTTCTATTCCACGTATGAGATCTATCTATCCACATAGAATATCCATTAGACTAGATTTGATTTGAAAATTTAGGTGAGGTTTCCGCCAGACTCATCTCGGACCGACCGAGTTGTAGGAATCGGTTCCACCGATTTGACTTAGGCCAAAGCACAAGTGATTTTCGGTCTGACCGAAAATTGCAAATCAGTGTGACCGATACTAGGACTTTGTGAAACCGTAGCAAACTTGGAGTCACTGAACTATGCCTCGGTCTGACTGATTCCACATGTTTAGACTTCAAAGTTGCTTCGGTGTCACCGAGTTTTAAAAATCGGTAGCTCCGAAGTGCTTCCTGTAGAAAACTAAAACTAAGTTTTTGACTCATTCTTTTTGCAAAAACTCTGCACTTTGTGATGCTCATCTACTCCACCTCATCTATATCTATTCACAGGGTCTGTTGTCAGTTTGACTTGCCAGAATGTCTGACCAGAGTGATAGCCAGAACAAATCAAAAGAGCAAGTGCACATGATTGAGGGCACTAGTCCCTCTAGCCGCTCTGATGATGGCAGCAGAAGCACTCCAAGCAATTTGCCAAAGGCAACAACAAGGACAAGGAAGAAGAGAACCTCAGATTCAGAGGATGAGGACTATGTGGCTGCTGAGGATGAAGTAAGCTCCAAGAAGAAAGTGCTGAAAAAGGAATATGGAACTACTGCTGCAACAAAACCTAGAATGCACAAGAAGGCACTTGCCAGGAGAGTTCCCATGTGAAAGGCCAGAACTTCCATTTAGGAAACTATGGTCTTATCACTTGAGCCAACAGCAGGTGAAGAAGGGAAGAAGAGGGTCAGAAAAACAACAGCTAGAGTGATTGAAAATCCTTCTATGAGAAAGGATTCTGCAAGTGAAGAGGAAGAGGAAGAAGAGGTTGCTGCTCAAGCACCTCCTGCAAAGGCACAGAAGCTGATGGGGGATGCCATCAAGTCTGGGGCAGCTCCTTCTAAGCCCAAGACAGCCCCAAAAGCTCCAGCTCAAGCTCCTAAGAGAAGCACCAGAAACATACTTGCAATAGAGAAGAACAAGTCCCCAGTGCCTGAAGCTACTGAAGAAGCTCAAGCCCAAGTGCTTAGGAAGCTCAAGCACAAGATTCCAGACCACAATGACAGTCACCTAGTGGCTGAAAATATGAAGGAAAGAAAGGATGCTGGTCTCAGGAAGTGGAGACAAGCTGCTCCTTATGCTGTGAGGAGGAGGACTGCAGTGGACTACAGGTTCCACCCTAAAGAGCAACAAGATTTCTATGAGACAGTGTTGCTGGACAAGAAACCCATAGTCAGTGATATGATATGGGTGGACTGGAAATTCATTGATGCTAATGTTGATCATTTCCAAGGTGTGCATGAAAGCTTCAAAGCTAATTGTGTTGATGACTTTGTTGGTCAGAAGCTTACCAAACGGAATGATGAGCTCATAATGCAATTCTACTCAACAACTCATTTCTATCCAGATGGAAGAATTGTGTGGATGACAGAAGGACAGAGGCACCAATCAACTATAGATGAATGGGCCAGGCTCATAAATGCCCCTAAAGAAGAAGAACATCAAATAGATGTGTATGCTGAGAAGAAGAAGGATCACAACACCATGGCCAACATGTATAAGGAAATTCCAGATGAGGCCTTGGAAACACACAAGTTTGGATCAGTCTACTATCTGCTATCTGGTTTGGCCACCATAAGCACAATCTTGAGGCACACTTTGTTGCCCAAATTTGGAGATCATAGGATGATCAGATGCCATTCCATCAACTTGCTATAGTTGTTTGATGTTGTGCCACAAAAATTCAAGGTCATGAGCCAGATTATAGAGGCAATCAAAAGGACATCAGCTGACCAGAAGAGATCTTGTGGATATGCTCCACACATCCAAGAGCTAATCAATTCCAAGATGAAGCAAGGAGTTGTTATGGATGCAAATGATCCATCTTTAGTTGCAGCTCATGAGAAGAAGGAGAAGGGCAGGCCAGCAAAAGCAGCAAAGATTCCAAGTGCAGCAGAGGCTTCAGAAGTCTTTCTCAAGTCAAAACAAGACCATCTTGGGTTTCTGATTCAATCAATCCTGAGGGTTGAGAAAGGACTAGCTACCCTGACTCATAACTAGGAGATCTTGGAAAGGAGAATAAAGACAAAAGTCTATGACCTGGACTTGAAAGTGACTGAGATTCAGATAGTCGTTGAAGAACTCCAGGAAGAAGCTCGAGAGAGGAAGGGCAAAGCTACTACACAGGTGTTCCACAGAGTGCCTAGGGCACAGAGGTCTGCAACAGTGCTAGTGACAGACACTAGAGCTACAACTTCAGCACCTGCAGCCATGGTTCTAACAGCTCCTGTTGCCCCTCTAGTGGCAACCTCTCCAGCTCCACCAACATCTACAGAAGCTTTCATCCTTGGAGTCATCTCAACACCACCTCCCGAAGATCAAGCCTAGAGAGATGCATATCACTATGCATTTTCAAGCTTTTTGATAACTTGTTGCCAAAGGGCGAGAAAGTGTATAGACCATAGGCTTCGGAGAGGGAGAGTTGTCTCTTTTTTCTACTTATTTGCTTTGCTTGCCTGTTTGAGATACATTATGTCTGTATGTGTGAGATACTTTGTATGATCATGTGCTTGATCATATCACTCTTTATGCTTATGCTTGAATGATGACATTATCTATCTCATGTATGATCATTCACTTTTCCTTGGTGATGAGGGCTTGTTCTTATTTATTATCATTTTGAGCGCTCCACCAAGATGTATGTGTCATGGAAGAGTAACCCATGATCCTAACAGATTGTGCATTTGCAGTCCAAAGCAAAGTTTAAACAATGCACAAATTTCGGGGGAGCTCTTACTTATCACATACTTCTCAAAGTGACAATGTACTTCATTCTTATTATCATTTGTCGAAGCTTTGATCTATATGATGTCATCAATTACCAAAAAGGGGGAGATTGGAAGTGCAACTAATCTCTGGGTGGTCTTGGTAATTCTTAACAACATATAGTTCATTGAACTAATGGTCTTTCAAGATAATCATTTCAGAAATATCAATGATTGGCATGGCATGGACTAGAGATGTGGACCCCTCAAAATGCAAAGAATATATATTGGCAACAAGCTCAAGAATCTACATTTTCATTTTAGTGATCCAAGATCACATTGAGTCCATAGGAAAGCCAATACTATTAAAAGGGGATGAGGTATTGCTTAATGGGTTACTTGCTCAAAATGCTTTGTTGATATGCTCCAAAACCCTCAACCACTTTCTCATTTCCACATATGTCCTAAACCAGAAGTCAAATTCGGCCCCACCGATTTGATCTAACCGGCGCCACCGAGTTTCACTTGACATAGCCACTGCCACAAACCCTAGTTACTTCGGTCTCACCGATAGGGATCTCGGTCTCACCGAGATGGGATTGCAAACTCTCTATTTCCCTTTTGTAACATTTCAGTCTCATCGAAATGAACAAATCAGTCCCATCGAGTCTGCATTGCAAAGTCCATGTTTCCTTTTCGTAACACTTCGGTCCCACCGAAGTGAGCGAATCGGTCCCACTGAGTTTGCCTGACCAACCCTCTGTGTACCTATTGCTCAAATCGGTACCACCGAGTTTATGCGACCAGTCACACCAAGATTATGTTCTGCCCTAACCCTAGCATATCGGTCCCACCGAGATGACTATATCGGTCCCACCAAAAATCCTAACGTTCACATTTTTGCCTGGATCGGTGTGACCGACTTTGCTCATTCGGTCCCACCGAGTTTGGGAATCTGTGTGTAACGGTTAGATTTTGTGTGGAGGCTATATATACCCCTCCACCCACTCTTCATTCTTGGAGAGAGCCATCAGAACAAACCTACCCTTCCAACACTCATTTTCTGAGAGAGAACCACCTACTCATGTGTTGAGGCCAAGATATTCCAGTCCTACCATATGAATCTTGATCTCTAGCCTTCCCAAAGTTGCTTTCCACTCAAATCATCTTTCCACCATAGCCAAATATGTGAGAGAGAGTTGAGTGTTGGGGAGACTATCATTTGAGGCACCAGAGCAAGGAGTTCATCAACAACACACCATCTATTACCTTTTGGAGAGTGGTGTCTCCTAGATTGGTTAGGTGTCACTTGGGAGCCTCCGTCAAGATTGTGGAGTTGAACCAAGGAGTTTGTATGGGCAAGCAGATCGCCTACTTCGTGAAGATCTACCCTAGTGAGGCAAGTCCTTCGTGGGCGATGGCCATGATGGGATAGACAAGGTTGCTTCTTCATGGACCCTTCATGGGTGGTGTCGGTGTCAAAACCGGCGGATCTCGGGTAGGGGGTCCCGATCTATGCATCTTAGGCTGATGGTAACAGGAAGCAAGGGACACAATGCTTACCCAGGTTCGGGCCCTCTCGATGGAGGTAAACCCCTACTTCCTGCTTGATTAATATTGATGATATGAGTAGTATAAGAGTAGATCTACCACGAGATCGTAGAGGCTAAACCCTAGAAGCTAGCCTATGATGATTATGATTGTGATCGTGATCGGCCTTCTAAGGACCAACCTCTCCGGTTTATATAGACACCGGAGAGGCTAGGGTTTACATGGAGTCGGTTTCAAGGAAGGAAATACAATATCCGGATCGCCAAGCTTTTCTTCCACGCCAAGGAGAGTCCCATCCGGACACGGGACGGAGTCTTAAGTCTTGTATCTTCGCGCTCCAATAGTCTGGATGAAGTATATAGTCCGGCCGTCCGGATACCCCCTAATCCAGGACTCCCTCAGTAGCCCCTGAACCAGGCTTCAATGACGATGAGTCCGACGCGCAGTCTTGTCTTCGGCATTGCAAGGCGGGTTCCATCTCCGAATACTCTCAAGTACCTGTTACGATGAATAGTGTCCGGCTTCCCATCAATGTTTTACTCCTCGCCTTCTGTGCCTTAATAATGACCATCTCCACGTGTCGAGTGAATGCATGGAGCCGAGGCATTTTTGCATTTCCACCCCCGATCCTTCAGGTTAACCGTCTATTTGAAGAGACGGGGATTCTCAGATCCAAACCTCACTCTCCCCCTCGAGCAAGCATCCAACAGAGCGCTCCAAAAAAACCATTCCAACATGGCCGGTCGTCGCAGCTCTTCTTCTTGCTCTCCTTGCTCCAAGCCGGGGGACTGGGAAGAGTGTTCAGTTCCTCATAGCCGTTTGATAGAGTTACAAACCCAAGGGTTTCTCCCACCTATAATGGCAGGGAACAAGCGAAGGGATCTCCTAATCCATCTCTAGAGGAGCGAATATGCCTCATCCCGCATCTGCTAAGGGGTGTCGGGTTTCCCATCCACCCGTTCCTTCGCGGGCTCTTGGAGTTCTATGGCCTCCTGTTGCACAACTTTACCCCTGCCTCCGTGCTACATATAGCAGGATACGTTGCCCTTTGTGAGCTATTTCTAGGCTGCGAAGCTCATTTCAGGTTATGGAAGAAGCTATTCTGCCTTGTCCCTCGTAACCAGGGAGAATCCCTATGTCAAGTGGGCGGGGCCGAAGTATGGCGCATTGCCGAGACCGGATACCTATCCGGCACTCCCAAGAAGGCACCAGAGAACTGGCCCTCGGAGTGGTTTTACGTTGATGACGTTCCCCTTCCGTATCCAGTCCGGACAGGTCTCCCCATGTTTAGTAATGCTCCGCCGAGGGCACGTCTAAGCTGGCGCCCCCGGGCCCCCAAGAGGAGGATACCAGGGAAATACACTTCCTGATGAGCGGGATAAATTTACTGGCCAAATCCGGACTAACGATAGTCGAGGTTATGGCAATAGGCATAATGCAGGGAGTGCAACCGCTTCAATATCGGGGGAAGCCCATGTGGCACTGCAACAGGGAAGATGATGCCACCCGCTGTGGCCATAAGGGTTCGGACTCCGCCACTGCTCTGGCAAGGATATTGTCCGATTTATACAAAGGAGAAGAGGAATAATTCCTTCACATTAAACCGCGGGATGGATTCTCCATGTACAACCCCCAAACTAGGTAAGTCGTCATTCCCTTCCCTGTTTCACTCATTGTGGCGTTCTTCGCTAAGATTATCTGCCTCGATATTTCGGAACAGGAACTGAGGAGGGCCGTAGAAGGAATCTCCAGCCCTTCCCCACAGCCAGAGGACCCCGGAAGGGCCCTCGATCCAGGACTCGAAGAAGATCCGGATATTACCGTAGAGCTTGTCAACGGGATATTTTATCAGGCGAGCTGCGATGGCGCCTCAGTGGCTATTATTGCCGACTATCCCGGACTGCTACCTACGTCGCATGTAAGCCAAGCCGAAAACTCTATCCTCCGAAGAGGACTCCTTTCTGATGTCATGCCTTACCCCCGAAGTGTCGTGTTTTTGCAGAGAAGACGGTCGGAGCGCGGGACCGAGCCCCTAGGGACCTGTCGACAACGGGCGTCCGGATCGGGTAGGCTCAAGAGGAAGGCGGTTAGGGTTGAAACGCCGCTACATAGGTAAGGCAAAAGCTTGTTCTATGATTGTTGTATTTGAAGTGTAATAGCGCCCTTCGTGTCATGGCAGGAAGAGGATTAGCTGGACTATATCTGGGGATCCTGCCAATCACGCCTCCACCAGCCGGATTCCAGAACCGGCTTCGAGAGAGGAGGCGGACGTGGGGCCAATGCCGCATAGTTCTCCGATGGAGGACACAGATATGCTCTCTGCCACGAGTTCTGAAGTAGAGAGCTCCATGAATCACCAACGCCGACAGGCCGTACTTCGCAACAACATCTTTTCCGAAGAGGCATTTAATGCTTTCAATTCGGGAGACGCATACATCCGAGCTGCTCAAGGCGGGCTTGCCCGAGCGACGGACCAGTATACCAAAGATATACGGGTAAGAAAATTTGATAAGCATGTATAGCAGTAGCCCCTGAGACTTGAAACGGTTGGAACAACTGTTTTAAGGATCAACATATGCACAAGTCCTTGTAGATAAGAATAAGCAATTATCTCGGGAGCTGGAGGAGTGCAAGGCCCAGCTGAGGGTTGCGGTTGCCAAGTTAGAGAGATCCCAGAAGGCCTCATCTGGTAACATTTGTCTCAAGTGTACGAAGATGCACCAGTTAGTAAGTGGGTGGTATGACAAGTCTAACAAAAAGTTCTGCAGACAATCCCGGGGTGAATCCGGAGGGCGTAAGAGATGATGAGTCGCATCTCAAAAGGCAGCTAAAGGCTGGCGAGCGCGTTCTTACGCAAGTTAGGCAGGAGAAGAACAATTTTTAAGATGTTAATGTCCGACTGGACATGGAATTGAAAGATGTCTGCGCTCAGCTGGTGGACTCCGTGAAGGAGAACAAAAGGCTTCGACGCGGCATTTATGGTAAGTGCCTAGACGAACTGTAGTACAACTCGTCGAGGAAGCATATTGAAAGAATTTTACTTGCAGGAATGTTAACGGGCTGCCCTGAGGAGGAGATGCCCTCGTCTACAGGCGATTTACTGCAAGACCTCTCACAACTGCACGGGCGAGCTCGGCAGGTGATGCAGGGCATTGCTCAGGCCTTGTAGCCATCAAGCTTCCTGCTGAATGGCATGGGGGAGCTTATGGATATGCCTCAAGGAGCACGGCGGCGTTTTCGATTGTGGAAGATGTCAGCCTGCCGGCAAGGTGCAAGAGAAGCCTGGGCTATGGTGAAGACGTGCTACACCAAGCTGGACCCGAACCATATGGCCGAAGTTGGACCGGCGGGGCCAGATGGGCAAGAAATTCCCGTGAGTCTGGTGTATGACCAGGTAGCGTTAGCCGCAAAGTATTCTCAACAGGATTGTAAGCTAGATAGCCTGTTGGATGGTATAGAGGAGGAATGTAGTCAGTCCAAGTGAATGTGTAATTCAATGGACATAAGTAGTCCCTAGCCGGATTAAAATCATTTGTCATGGCAGACCTTTTCGCTTCAGCCCCCGGATCCTACAGTCTGGGGTGTGTCCGAATACCCGCTCAATTATACAGAACCGGGGTATGCATGGAAACCAGGCGTAGGGGTCATAAGTGCTTGAACAGACAAGTACCCAACTAGTTATGTTATATTACATAGGTAGTAAGAAACATCTTCCAGGGAGAATAGTTCCGTTAGGGGTTCCTTTCCCTGGGTAAGAATGCGACGATGCACATGTCCGGACTGCGAACAAGGACGCAGGATACAAAACTTATGGGGATTTACGTTGTAATAAATGAATACATCTTTTGTTCACCGACCGAATATTCCCTTAAGGACGCTAGCTTTCGGCTTCACCCAGTCTGAGGTACACATCCGGCTGAACCGGCAGTAACAATCGCAGAGGTGCTCCCCTTATGCCCTAGCCGAATTAACGGGAGCGTAGGGCATAAACACAAGAGCCAGGCAACCCAGCTTGGCCACATCTTAAGTCATATCGATGCATATAATGGTGAAGAAAAGGCACATATGGCAAAAGGAACGCATATGTGATGGGCAACAGGCCATTAGAGTAATTATTTTTAGCTTCCGTATAGGAAGCCCCCAGGTATTGGTTACACACATAGTGCAGGCGGAGTGATGCGGGCGTCCGTACTATATTAAATACTTTGTGTGAAGAGAAAAAAAGGTTGAGAAAGGAAAAGGGAGGGAGCATAATTAAAAAGGAGGGGGTAAGGAGACGAACACTGAGTTCGGCGCTAGGCGTAGAATCTCCGGAGTCTGGCCGCGTTCCATGGGTTCGGCTCGAGTCTGTTATCAGATGCATTACGTAAGCGGTACGCTCCTCCGGTGAGAACTTTATCAATGACGAAGGGACCTTCCCACTTGGGTTTGAGCTTGTCCTTCTTCTCCGGTAGGCGTAGAACGAGCTCGCCAATATTATAAGTTTTGGCCCGCACTTCTCTGCTTTGGTACCATCGAGCCTGCTGCTGATAGAATGCGGAGCGGGCTTTTGCGACGTCGTGCTCCTCCTCCAGGGCATCCAAGTTATCCTGCTGATCTAACTCGGCTTCCTTCTCTTCGTACATGCGTACGCGAGGCGAATAATGTATTATGTCGCAGGGTAATACTGCTTCCGCGCCGTACACCATAAAAATAGTGTGTATCCGGTGGTGCGATTTGGCGTGGTCCGCAGCCCCCAGAGTACGGAGTCGAGCTCTTCGACCCAGTGCATGTCCGACTTTGTCAAGGATCGCACTAGTTTGGGTTTGATGCCGCTCATGATGAGACCGTTTGCCCGTTCGACCTGGCCGTTTGTTTGGGGATGGTAGACGGAAGCGTAGTCGAGCTTAATGCCCATTTTGCCGCACCAAGTTTTCACTTCATCGGCTGTGAAATTCGAGCCATTATCGGTGAGGATGCTGTGGGGGACGCCGTATCGGTGTACGACCCCGGATATGAAGTCTATTACTGGTCCGGATTCGGCCGTTTTGACTGGTTTGGCTTCTCTCCATTTGGTGAACTTGTCCACCATGACCAATAAGTATTTTTTCTTATGGCTTCCCCCTTTAAGTGGACCAACCATATCCAGCCCCCAGACCGCGAAGGGCTAAGTTATGGGGATTGTTTGGAGAGCGGTAGGGGGCATATGACTCTGATTGGCAAAGAGCTGGTAACCGACACAGTGTTGGACAAGGTCCTGTGCGTCTGCTCGGGCCGTCGGGCAATAGAAGCCTGTACAGAAGGCCTTGCTGACTAGTGCTCGAGCCGCGGCGTGGTGCCTGTCCAGTCCGGCATGGATTTCAGCCAAGAGCTGCCGCCCTTCCTCTTCGGAGATGCACCTTTGGAGCACTCTGGTCGCACTTTTCTTATAGAGTTCCCCTTCATGGACTTTGTAAGCTTTAGAACACCGAACGATGCAACGTGCTTCATTTTGGTCTTCGGGGAGCTCCTGCCTATTGAGGTAGGCCAAGAAAGGCTCAGTCCACGAGGCGATTATAGCCATGATTTCGTGGGCCGAAGATGTTATCTTGGTGGTGGAGCCTCCGATTATGTCTGATAGTTCGGGACCTGGGGGTGTATTCAAATCCGTGCTAGTATTGTCGGACTCCCCTTCCCATACTACGGATGGCTTGAACAGCCTTTCTAGGAATATGTTAGGTGGGACAGGTTCGCGTTTAGTGCCAATGCGGGCGAGGACATCTGCCGCTTGATTGTTTTCTTGAGCCACATGGTGGAATTCGAGCCCCTCAAATCGAGCTGACATTTTGAGGATGACATTACGGTAGGCCGCCATTTTCGGATCCTTGGCATCAAAGTCTCCATTTATTTGTGATATTGCGAGGTTTGAATCCCCACGCACTTCTACGCGTTGAATGCCCATAGAGACTGCCATCCGAAGACCATGCAACAAAGCCTCATATTCGACTGCATTGTTGAAGTCTGTGTATAATATTTGGAGGACGTACTGGACCGTGTCTCCGGTGGGAGACGTCAGGACTACACCTGCTCCCAATCCGGCCAGCATTTTAGAGCCGTCGAAGTGCATGATCCAGTTAGAGTATGCGCCGTACTCTTTAGGGAGTTCGGCTTCTGTCCATTCGGCGACAAAGTCAGCCAGTACTTGCGACTTGATGGCCCGCCGTGGTTTGTATGTTATGTCGAATGGAAGGAGCTCGATGGCCCATTTAGCAATCCGGCCTGTAGCACCGCGGTTATTTATTATGTCATTGAGTGGTACTTCGGAGGCCCCATAATCAAATACTCTTGAAAGTAGTGTCGTAGCTTCCGGGATGCCATGAAGACCGCGTATGCTATTTTTTGATAGTGTGGGTATCGGGATTTGCATGGGGTGAGGACCGTGGATATGTAATAAACCGGCTTCTGGAGCGGAAATTTGTATCCGTCAACCTCTCATTCGACGACGAGCACTGCGCTTACAACTCGATGTGTTGCAGCTATGTACAGCAGCATAGGTTCGCCAATATTTGGCGCTGTTAGGACTGGATTACTGGCCAATAAGGTCTTTATTTCGTCTAGTCCGGCCGCGGCTGCATCCGTCCACATGAAGTTTTCGGTGCACCAAAGAAGGCGGTAAAGAGGTAGTGCCTTTTCTCCTAACCTGGATATAAAGCGGCTTAAGGCAGCCACGCATCCAGCTAGTTTCTGGATGTGCTTGAGGTCTGTTGGTATAGCCAACTGCGACAGAGCTCGTATTTTTGCCAGATTCGCTTCAATTCCTCTATTGGAAACAATGAAGCCCAACAGTTTCCCAGAGGGGACGCCGAAAACACATTTTTTCGGGTTCAGCTTGATGTGGTATGTTCGGAGGTTATCGAACGTAAGCCTCAAGTCGTCTATTAGGGTTTCGACGTGTCTTGTTTTTATGACCACGTCGTCGACGTATGCCTCCATTGTTTTGCCGATTTGCTTTTCCAGGCATGTATGAATCATGCGTTGATAGGTTGCGCCGGCATTTTTAAGCCCGAAAGGCATAGTGTTGAAGCAGAAAGGACCATATGGCGTTATGAAAGCTGTTACAGCTTGGTCGGTCTCTGCCATCTTTATTTGATGGTATCCAGAGTATGCGTCGAGGAAACACAGTGAGTCGTGTCCTGCTGTGGCGTCGATGATTTGGTCGATGCGAGGGAGGGGGAAGGGATCCTTGGGGCAGGCCTTATTGAGGTCATAGAAGTCGACGCATAGGCGCCAGGATTTGTCCTTCTTTGGTACCATTACCAGATTTGCCAGCCAATCCGGATGCTTGATATCTTTGATGAATCCGGCCTCGAGTAGTTTGGCTAGCTCTTCCCCATGGCTTATCGTTTGGGCTCTGAAAAGCGCCTTAGAGTCTGCTTGACAGGCTTGTATCCTTTTAGTATATTGAGGCTGTGTTCGGCTAGTCTGCGTGGGATGCCCGGCATGTCCGAAGGGTGCCAAGCAAAAATGTCCCAATTCTCGCGCAGGAAGCCTCGCAGTGTGGCGTCCATTGTGGGGCTCAACTGTGTCCCAATGGAAGCTATGTTCGTGGGGTCTGTTGGATGGACCTAAAATTTGACTATCTCGTCTGCGGGTTTGAATGAGGTGGACTTGGGTCGCTTGTCGAGTATCACGTCGATCGTGTCCACGATGGCACGCAGCGTTGTTAGTTCTTCGGCTGCTAAGGCTTCGGATAATGCTTCCAGGGCTAGTGCTGCGGTTTTGTTTTCGGCGTGAAGTGCGATGTCCGGATCACTGGCTAGAGTGATGATTCCATTGGGTCCGGGCAATTTAAGCTTCATGTACCCATAATGGGCTATAGCTTGAAAGCTTGTAAACGCATCCCGTCCTAAAAGGGCGTGGTATCCGCTGCTGAAAGGAGCCACTTGGAATGTAATTTCTTCGGACCTGTAATTCCCCGGGGTGCCGAATACCACATCGAGTGTGATTTTTCCCGCACACCGCACTTCACAACAAGGGATAATTCCCCTGAAGGTTGTGCCGCTTTGTTCAATGCGGCTTTTATCAATTTCCATCTTGTTGAGTGTTTCTTCGTAGATCAAGTTTAATCCGCTTCCGTCGTCCATGGGTACTTTAGTGAGCCGAAAGCCGTCCACGATTGGGCTAAGGACCAGAGCGGCTGGTGCCCGGATAGTCTGGAATCGAGGTTCATCACTGGCATTGAAAGTTATAGCAGTGTCGTTCCACGGGTTTATTTTTTCCACATAGCAGATTTCAGTGGAACTTCGATGAGCTTTCTTGCACCTACTGTTTGAGGCGAAAGTCTCGAAGACTGTTAGTACCGTATTGTGTTCGTTGGCGGGATGTTGTTCTGCTTTATGGCTTACAAGAAGATCCTCGCCACTTTTTGCAACCTGCCGGAGTATCCAACATGCCCTAAGGCTATGAGTTGGTGTTGTGTCTGGCGTACTGTGGAGATTACATGGCCCATTGAGCCATTCTTCCAATACGGTTCCACGCCCTGGGGTGGGCTTTGGTTTCTTGGGGATTGGATTGGCCGACTTACGAGAAATCGCCCGTTTAGCTCGGACAAAGGTTTTGGTGAGAGTCGGACTATCCCAAAATTCTATTTGGGTTTTCCAGGCACTTTCCATCGCACAGTACTTCTATACTATGGTTGCCAAGTCAGCAAAGTGTACTATGTCGCGGTGACTTATAGCATTAAGGATTCCTTTGTTCGTGCAGTTTTTGCAGAAAAGTGAGACTACGTCCTCCTCGCGACAGTCCTTGACCTTATTTAGCACAAGGAGGAATCAGGCCCAGTAGCGATGTACTGTCTCCTGGGGTTCTTGTCTGATATGGGAGAGATGGTTTAAGTCCGGGTGGGTGGGCATAGCTGAATCTGGATTCTGATCCGATCTAGCGCCCAGGGGCATGGGAGCTTCCGAGTTTGACAGCTTGGGATCCGGGGTGCTGCCCAATTTTTCTGACCCAATACCCGATTCTAAGTCCGGGACCTGGGTAATGTCTTCCCTTGAGAGGGTGTCCGGCTCAGGGAGCTCGGTGATCCGGACATAATTCGTCCTCAAAATAGAGGGGTAATCCATGTGTGGTTCCTCCACTACCGCTATTTCATGGGTGGCCGGCGGGGATTTAATGTCCCTTTGGTCGGGTTTAAGCCCGATCCGGTTATAGTCCGTAGGGACTCCCAAAGCGGCGATGCGATCCAAGAGCTCATTAAGGGAGGAGATCTCTATCGGATCCATCTGCTCGGCGAGTTCCAAATTGACGCGAAGGTTATGCGTGATGACCCGAGAGGCCATCATCGGCGCGACAGCCGATGGGGCAGCCATGATGAGGCTGCCAAGTCGGAGAGTTTGGCCTACAGCTAGCACTCCCCCAGAGGTAATGTTGTCCTTGACAACAAAATGAGCCATCAAGCCTTGAAGCGATGACACAGAGGAACTCTTAATGAAAGCACCAATGTCGGTGTCAAAACCGGCGGATCTCGGGTAGGGGGTCCCGATCTGTGCGTCTTTGGCTGATGGTAACAGGAAGCAAGGGACACAATGTCTACCCAAGTTTGGGCCCTCTCGATGGAGGTAAAACCCTACTTCCTGCTTGATTAATAGTGATGATATGAGTAGTACAAGAGTAGATCTATCACGAGATCGTAGAGGCTAAACCCTAGAAGCTAGCCTATGATGATTATGATTGTGATCGTGATCGGCCTTCTAAGGACCAACCTCTCCGGTTTATATAGACACCAGAGAGGGCTAGGGTTTACACGGAGTCGGTTACAAGGAAGGAAATACAATATCTGGATCACCAAGCTTGTCTTCCACGCCAAGGAGAGTCCCATCCGGACATGGGACGGAGTCTTAAGTCTTGTATCTTCACGCTCCAATAGTCTGGACGAAGTATATAGTCCGGCCGTCCGGATACCCCCTAATCCAGGACTCCCTCAGGTGGAGCCCTCCGTGGACTCGCGCAACCGTTACCCTCCGTGGGTTAAAGTCTCCATCAACGTGGATGTACAATAGCACCACCTATCGGAACCACGCCAACAATCTCCGTGTCAACATTGCGTTTGCTCCCTCCAAACTACTGCCATTTAGTTTCTTGCAAGTTGCATGCTTTACTTTCCGCCGCTCATATACTCTTTGCATGCTTGCTTGAAGTGTATTGTGATTTCTTGACTTGTGCTAAGTTGCTAAAATCTGCCAAGAGCTAAAATTGGGAAAAGGTTAAGTTTTTATTTGGTTAAGTAGTCTAGTCACCCCCCCCCCCTCTAGACATACTTTTGATCCTACAACGGCGCCTCAGGATAGGCAAAGGACGTGAGGTAAATTTGTATATGGGATAAATAGATCGCGGAACAAATAAATTGCAGAAAGGTATTTTTGTATTTTTTTGGTTTAATAGATCTGAAAATAAACGCAAGGAAAAAGTAGATCGCAAGGTAAATATATGAGAAAGAAGACCCGGGGGCCGTAGGTTTCACTAGTGGCTTCTCTCAAGAAAAATAGCAAATGGTGGGTGAACAAATTACTATTGCGCAATTGATAGAACTTCAAATAATCATGACACTATCCAAGCAGTGATCATTACATAGGCATCACGTCCAGGATTATTAGACCGACTCCTGCCTGCATCTACCGCTATCCAGCATGCATCTAGTGTATTAAGTTCAAGAGAAAATGGAGTAATGCAATAAGAACAATGACATGATGTAGACAAGATCCGTTTATCTATTGCGGCAGATATGGATCCCGTCTTTTTATCCTTAGTAGCAACGATACATACGTGTCGGTTCCCTTTCTGTCACTGGGATCAAGCAATGTAAGATAAAACCCACTATTGGGCACCTCTTCCCATTGCAAGATAAATAGATCAAGTTGGCCAAACAAAACCCAAATATCAAAGAAAAATTCGAGGCTATAAGAGATCATGCATATAAGAGATCAAAGAACTCAAATAACTTTCATGGATATAAAAAGATATAACTGATGATAAACTCAAAGTTCATCAGATCCCAACAAACACACCACAAAAAGACTTACATCATATGGATCTCCAAGATACCATTGTACTGATAATCAAGAGAGAGAGGAGCCATCTAGCTACTAACTACAGACCCAAAGGTCTACAAAGAACTACTCACGCATCATCGGAGAGGCACCAATGGAAGTGGTGAACCCCTCCGTGATGGTGTCTAGATTGGATCTCGTGGTTCTGGACTCTACGGTGGCTGGATGAAAATTTCGTCGACTCCCCTAGGGTTTCTGTAATATTCGGGTATTTTTAGAGCAAAGAGTCGGTCCAGGGGGCACCTGAGGTGGGCACAACCCACCAGGGCGCGCCTGGGCCTCCTGGCGCGCCCTGGTGGGTTGTCCCCTCCTCAGGACTCCCCCAGGTGCAACCAGGGCCCGTTGAGTTCCTTCTGGCCCATAAAAAATCATCGTAAATTGGCATGGCATTTGGACTCCTTCTGATATTGATTTCCTGCGATGTAAAAAACATGCAGAGAACAGCAACTGGCACTTGGCACTATGTCAATAGGTTAGTACCAAAAAATGATATAAAATGACTATATAATGATTTTAAAACATCCAAGATTGATAATAAAATTGCACGGAATAATAAAAAAATAGATACGTTGGAGACGTATCATGCTCACCGTTGCCGGGCTCTAGGTTGTTGATGAACCGAGCACCAGCAGCGGGAGCACCAAGGAAGATCAGCTCCTCCAGGCCATGAGTGCCAACTTCCAGAAGTTCCAAGCGCTCTACCGTGCCTACCAGGACAAGGTGGACTCCAGGATGGCAGCCGTGGACAAGGCAAAAACAGACTTTCAGGAGCGCGTTGCTCAGATGCAAGTCTGGTTCTCCGACGACCAGCAGGATCTGAAGGCCACCCAGGACCAGCTGGACGAGCGCTAGCGAGAGATCCTCCTGAAGCAGGCTGACATTGACAAGGCCCAAGAGGTGGCGAAGGCAAAGGCTGCCAAGGACGATTCTGATCAAACGTAGCACCGCATCCTGCTTGACACCCAAGAGGAGGACTTGGTTGCCCGTGAAGCGGTGCTTGCCGCCAAGCTTTGTGCCAAGGACGAAGAAGTTGAAAGGCTTGTCGTGCAGCAGACTCAGGAGTTGAAACAGGAGCACAAAGAAGCACTTGATGCTTTGGCCCTGGATCATGCCGGCAAGCTGAAGGAGGCCATCGATGGGGCTGAAGCCGCAAAGACTGCCAAGAATGAGCTGGCTGGAAAGGTGGAGAAGCTAGAGCTGGAGCTGGAGGAGCTGAGGAAGGAGATCTTGAGGATGAAGAAAGACAGGGACATGATTGTCCACACCTTGGCAGATCTATAGGTCACCATCTCTGACAAGACCAAGCTGCTCTTCAATGCCAACAACGCCATTGCTGATCTGAAGTTGAAGCTGGAGACTCTGGAGAGGACGCTTTCGGAGACCAGGGCCAGCAAAAAGACCCTGATCAAGGATCTCGCGGATCAGAGGCAGCTGCTGTAGAACATCGCCGCCACCCACAATGAGCTTGTGGCCGGCACGAAGCTCTGGACCAGCCGCCTTGTGGATGTTGCGGAGAGGCTCACCATGTAGCTGTCCGCCATGGGCATGCCAAACTTCAGGTTCTCCCATGAAGTGAACGTGACCGATAGTGCCAAGCTGACCCTGTTCTTCAAGGGCGTCCTAGATGCCTTAAAGCTGCTCCACTCCAACACGACAACTTATCTGGACGAGGAGGCCCAGAAGCTTTCCCGGGACACTTTCACCAACGTGCTCACCAAGGTGGCGCACTGGAACCCCAGCGTAGACTTTGCCAATGCGCTTGAGAGCTTGCCAGAGGATGCGGACCTCCAGGCGCTCGAGGAGCACATCGAGCGCATCATCAGCTGCGTCGGCGGAGTCAAGAGGCTGGAGGGCCAACGTCGGGATTAGCTGCCCCATTTCTTGTTGCCGCTGCGAGTTTGCACCCAAGACAATTTTATCTTAAGTTAGAACTGCAGCAATCACTGATGTAATATAACTTTCACGGTGCTTTGAATGGAATGCATGTTATTTTCCTGTTTGATCTCTCTTTGTATATACTACACCCTACGTTTAGTTGGACAGGCTTGCCGGCGCGTTAACCCTTGCCAAGGGTGATGACCCACAAGTGTAGGGGATCTATCGTAGTCCTTTCAATAAGTAAGAGTGTTGAACCCAACGAGGAGCAGAAGGAAATGACAAGCGGTTTTCAGTAAGGTATTCTATGCAAGCACTGAAATTATCGGTAACAGATAGTTTTATGATAAGGTAATTCGTAACGGGTAACAAGTAACAAAAGTAAATAAGGTGCAGAAAGGTGACCCAAACCTTTTTGTAGCAAAGGACAAGCCTATACAAATTGTTATATGACGGAAAACGCTCCCGAGGACACATGAGAATTATCGTCAAGCTACTTTTCATCACGCTCATATGATTCGCGTTCCTTACTTTGATAATTTGATATGTGGGTGGACCGGTGCTTGGGTACTGCCCTTTCTTAGACAAGCATCCCACTTATGATTAACCACTATTGCAAGCATCCGCAACTACAAAAGAAGTATTAAGTTAAACCTAACCATAGCATGAAACATGTGGATCCAAATCAGCCCCTTACGAAGCAACTTATAAACTAGGGTTTAAGCTTCTATCACTCTAGCAACCCATCATCTACTTATTACTTCCCAATGCCTTCCTCTAGGCCCAAACAATGGTGAAGTGTCATGTAGTCGACGTTCACATAACACCACTAGAGGAGAGACAACATACATCTCATCAAAATATCGAACGAATACCAAATTGACATGACTACTTATAGCAAGACTTCTCCCATGTCCTCATGAACAAACGTAACTACTCACAAAGCATATTCATGTTCATAATCAGAGGGGTATTAATATGCATAAAGGATCTGAACATATGATCTTCCACTGAATAAACCAACTAGCATCAACTATAAGGAGTAATCAACACTACTAGCAACCCACAGGTACCAATCTGAGGTTTTGAGACAAAGATTGGATACAAGAGATGAATTAGGGTTTGAGAGCAGATGGTGCTGGTGAATATGTTGATGGAGATTGACCTCCTCCTGATGAGAGGATCGTTGGTGATAACGATGGTGATGATTTCCCCCTCCCAGAGGGATGTTTCCCCGGCAGAACACCTCCGCCGGGGCCCTAGATTGGTTCCGCCAAGGTTCCGCCAAGGTTCCGCCTCGTGGCGGCGGTGTCTCGTCCTGAAAGCTTGCTTATTATTTTTTCCAGGATAAAAGACTTCATATAGCAGAAGATGGTCACTGGAAGGTTGCCAGGGGGCCCACGAGGCAGGGGGCGCGCCTAGGGGGTAGGGCACGCCCCACCCTCGTGGACGGTGGGTGTCCCCCCTCTGGTATTTCTTCCGCTCAATATTTTTTATTAATTCCGAAAATGACTTTCGTGGAGTTTCAGGACTTTTGGAGTTGTGCAGAATAGGTCTCTAATATTTGCTCCTTTTCCAGCCCAGAATTCCAGCTGCCGACATTCTCCCTCTTCATGTAAACCTTGTAAAATAAGAGAGAATAGGCATAAGTATTGTGACACAACGTGAAATGACAGTCCATAATGCAATAAATATCGATATAAAAGCATGATGCAAAATGGACGTATCAACTTCCCCAATCTTAGATCTCGCTTGTCCTCAAGCGAAAGCCAATATCGAAAAATATGTCCACATGTTTAGAGATAGAGGTGTCGATAAAATAAAATACGCACATGAGGGCATCATGATCATTCTTATGACAACAACAACATATATATATATATATATATATATATATATATATATATATATATATATATATATATATATATACAGACAGTCTATTCTGCTAATATTAGCATAATAACTATTCTGCACACCACTTCCGCACTGCATCTTCTCGACGACGAGCACTGCAATATAGACTAGTGAACTTCGCGTCGGAAAAAACTGCATGCAGTGTTTTTCTGGTACTGTTTTCACTCTAATTTTTTGATTGTTTATCGGAACGAGGCGTATAATATACCATTGAAAAGCTATGGATTAGGCGCAACTTCGACACGTTGAACAGTTTTCGAGATTCCACACGGTTTAACAGCAGTTTTGAAAATGGTACGGCGGATGACGAGTGGCAGCGAACGTTTTTTCGCGTTTGTTTCTAAACGGCTTGTCGGAATGAAGCAAATGATACGCCGTTGGATAGATATCGTCGAGGTGCATCTTTTTCATATATAAATCTTTCTCTAATTCGTGACGGTTTAAGAGCAGTTTCAAATTTACTAAATCGCAGAATTCTGTTTTTCAAGTTTTTTAAAATTTTCGGTACTGTTTTCGCTCCAGTTTTTGAACCGTTTGTTGAAACAAGGCGTGTGATACGCCGTTGGAAAGCTACGAACGAGGCGCAACTTTCATATGTTGCAATGTTTTTGAGATTCCTTACGGTTTTTAAGTTATTTTGAAAATCGTGCGGCTGACTACGAGAGGCAGCGATTGTTTTTCGCGAAATTTTTACAAACCGCTGCTCAGAATGATTCAAATGACACGCCGTTGGAAAGGTATCAACGAGGCGCAACTTTTTCATGTAGAATACTCTCTCTAATTCTTTACGGTTTAAGAGCAGTTTTAAATTTACCGAAACGCGGACACTCTGTTTTTCGCGACACCAATATCGACGAGGCGCATCGCATCGGACATAAAACTGCAATGCTTCAGTCTGAATACCGCACTGCATCAGAGAGGCAAACGGACTACATGATTCATTGGTCATTTTTTCTAACTTTTTTATATAACAAGAGTGCACCGTTCTTATTGTTGAGAGTGAATCGCAGACAAGGTCAAAATGCACTACAATGTCGTCAAAAGGGGGCTTCATGCATTTTGTGTCACTATCGTCAAACCGCACTGCATCAAACGATCAACAGAATTTCATGATTTCTTTTGTCAAACGTAAATTTTTCTCACACGAGTTTTTGTTGTCTTTTTTTCAATTTTTATGTGAACAAGAGTGGACCTCTCTCTCACACGAGTTTTTGTTGTCTTTTTTTCAATTTTTATGTGAACAAGAGTGGACCGCAGAGAGGAGGCAAGTGAACCGCGACATATATCGAAGTGAACCTCATTACTATCTTTGTTGTTGCACTAAATTTTTAGCACTTTCTCTTTTTGGACACAAGTGAACGGCATCACTCTCAAAAGTGAACCACATCCAAAAACCAAATGCACCGCAGGTGTGTGATATAGTCGACTGATTCTTTCAAAAACACGAAAGAAATTGCACTTCATACATAGGGGTAATGAAACATAGTATTTTTACACAAACTTATTGCACTTCCAAAAAATTTGCACTACACGTGGAGTCGCAGTGCACTGCATCGCGATGACCGTGCTGCTCCACGCGGAATTGAAGTGCACTGCATCGCCATGACCGTGCTGCTCCAACGAGGGGTGAGCATGCATGTTTCTGCTGGGGACTGCACGCATGTGTTTGCTGCATTGCACCTGTATGCGCCACATACTTCAGAGGCGCCGAAGTGGGCTACAAACAATCTGCAAAAAAAAGGCGTGATATGTGGCGGAGCGAGCTGCACCGAGCCAACGGATGCTCTGCTCGCATCCGGTGTGTGGACTGCAAGGGGAGATGATTAGCACGGGGTGTCCATCGAATGGGGACGGGTCATGAAGAGGACCAGAGCCGTCGAACGAACAGCACAATCAGGATGCGCAGACTGCATGGCGCTCCGCCGCACATAGCAGCCCTCCGTCGAACTGTGCAATCGACCCATGCTTGAGGAGGCCAGCAGCGTGGCGGCTCTCGGCGTGCGTGCTGCCGGTATTGAGAGGCCACCTTGGCCGGGATGGAGCAGAGACCAGGCGCGTCAGGGACGGGATGAGGCGTCGTAGGTCAAGCTCGCGGCGGATCTGGTGCTGAAGCGACCTTAGACAGCGACGGTGGAGGCATGTAGCGCCGGATCTCACCGGATCCGACACAGAGGTCGGCGTGGACGGGGTGGGTCACCAGGAAAAGGAAGGAAAGGGGTGGTGCCATGGCGGCGTGCCGTGGCAAAGGGCGAGGTGGTGGGACGGCGCGGCGGCGCGGGTAGGAGGAGCTCCAACAGGGGTAGGTGGTTGTGGAAGGGAGGAACTGGGGCACGACACAAAGGAGGTGGTGGGGGGAAGAAGATGGTGTCGTCCTGGCTGGCGCGGGTAGGGGATTGCCGTGGCTGAGGGTGCATGCCGGCGAGGGTGGCCGGATCCGTTCCCGGGGCACGACGGGCAGGGCGCTGGACGGCTTAGGGTGGGTGCGGGGATGGGAGGAAGGATCACGCCGGATCCGGCGGCCGCAGGGCCAGGGTAGAACCGGGGTGGGAGGAGGGAGGTGGATCTCGGCGCCCGCGGGGAGGAGGAGGGGATGGGGGGAATCGCTGGGGCGGTGGCTGCTAGTGGGTTGGCTCGAAGATGGGGTGGGGTGCTCTGTTTTAGAGCGTGGGGGCCCGGCTTCGTGAGTGTTAGCAGAATAAGAGATCGGTGTGCAGAATAAGGTCTTAAGGGGTGTTATTATAATAGACCTACCCTATATATATATGATTTCTTATGCTCAAGTAACAATCTATTCACAATGTCAAGTATGAATTAGAAACTTCATTGAGAACCAACAAACTATAATCTCGGTCATTGAGGCAATTGCATTTTATCATAACATCAGAAAGAGTCAATATAAGAGCTTTTCAGCAAGTCCACATACTCAACTCTCATTTAGTCTTTCACAATTACTAACACTCACGCAATACTTATGGGTATGGAGTTTTAATCGGACACATAGAAAGATAGGGGCTTATAGTGTTGCCTCCCAACCTTCTACCTCAAGGGTAATGTCAACAATAATAGTTCATGCTAACTTACATCCAATTGGATATATATATCAGGATCTTTCCAACACGAGGTGCTTGCCAGAGGATAAAATGTAAAAAGGAAAGGTGAAGATCACCATGACTCTTGCATAATGTATAAGACAGAAGTAAAAGATAGGCCCTTCGCAGAGGGAAACAGAGGTTGTCATGTGCTTTTATGGTTGGATGCACGAAATCTTAATGCAAAAGAATGTCACTTTATATTGCCACTTGTGACACGGACCTTTATTATGTAGTCCGTCGCTTTTATTGCTTCCATATCACAAGATCGTATAAAGCTTATTTTCTCCACACTAATAAGTCATACATATTTAGAGCAACTTTTATTGCATGCAACATGACAACTTACTTGAAGGATCTTAATCCATAGGTAGATATGGTGGACTCTCATGGCAAAACTGTGTTTAAGGATATTTGGAAGCACAAGTAGTATCTCTACTTGATGCAAGGAATTTGGCTAGCATGAGGGGGAAAGGCAAGCTCAACATGTTGGATGATCCATGACAATATACTTTATCGGATATAAGGAAACATAACCCATTACGTTGTCTTTCTTGTCCAACATCAACTCTTTAGCATGTCATGTTTTAATGAGTGCTCACAATCATAAAATATGTCCAAGATAGTATATTTATATGTGAGAACCTTTCTTTCTTTGTTACTTCCTATTAATTGCAACGATGATCAAAACTATGTTTGCCAACTCTCAACAACTTTTATTCATCATACTCTTTATATGTGGAATCATTACTCTCCATAAGATCAATATGATCTCTTTATTTCCTTTTATTCTATCTTTTATTCCCTCAAGATCATAGCAAGATAGCAAAGCCCTTGACTCAAAACTAATTTTTATTATATATAGCTCACGGACTCGATTACATAGAGGGATCATAAAGCAAAACTCAAAACTAAATCATACCAAAACTTTATTCTACTAGATCAAGATATTACTAAAAGGATCGGACTAAGTAAAACAGTAAAGATAGGAGTGTGATGGTGATACGTACCCATGTAATTATGTCTCCTTTGCTGGTGAAGAAGGTGGTGATGATGGAGTTGTTGATGATGTATGCTTGTCGTCCGTCTTCCAAGGCATAGGCTCGCCATCATAGAAGGATGATCGAGTCTCTGGGATCCTCAAATCTGCAGCCAAACTCATCCTCTTGAATCTATATTCATACTCACAGTTTTGGTTTTGCAGGTCATAGATCTGGGCTTGGAGGTGCTCGATTTTCTCATGAAGCTTGAAGATGGTCTCCCCAATGTTCTTGACATGTAGCTTGTGGTTGTTGGTGAACTCCACGATCATCATCAGGTTGGCGTTGAGTCCGTGTTCCACCATCCCTTGACACTAGAAAACTTGTTGTTCCATGGCTTCGAGTCTTGTCTCCACGCTTCCGGTCCTCCATGGTCCCTCAACACTACAAAAAAAGACACATCCGTGACATTTTGAGCCGAACGAAATTTTTTTCTGTCATACATATGACACTTCTATGACGATAATTGTGACAGAACCCGGTATCATCATAGATGTGGTGGGCTCCTACTTCTATGACAAAAAATCATGACAGAAAATGGGCTTTTCGTCCTGGGCAGGCCAGAGACGCAGCTGCATGACATTCTTTGGGCCGTCCATGACGGAAAAAACCGTGGTAGAAGCGAGGGGTAGGAAAATTTCGGGGAGTTGCCGGTTACGGTGGAAGGTCGGGGGCCGAGCGACGCGTGTTTCTCTCGTACGTACGCGCGTGTGTGCGAAGTGTTGGCTCTAACTGAACCCGAGCGAGGCGTTGGGCTCTAACTGCTGCTAACCCGATCGATGCTGCCTCTGGAGCGATTCCTAAGCTACTGCTGCTAACTGAACCCGAGCGAGCGATTGCACTGCAGGCTACACATTAATGAACCCGAGCGATCGATCGATGGCTGTTAACTGAACCCGATGGAGCGATTCCTTCGCTACTGCTGCTAACTGAAGCTGATCGATGCTGCCTCTGGGATGAACAGTGAGCATTGCGGGGGGGTTTGGATGAACAATGAGCGGTGGCGTTGCCTCTGGAAGAACAGGAACCCGTGGTGTGGAGGGCTGGATGAACAGTAGATGGTGGAGGGGTGGCCGTGGAGGGGTGGTTGAACAGGACCCCGTGGTGTGGAGGACTGGATGAACAGTAGACGGTGGAGGAGTGCCCGTGGAGGGGTGGTTGAACAGTAGCCGATGGAGTAGCGCGTGGTGGAGGCTGGATGAACAGGAGCCCTTGGAGGCTGGAGGAGGTCGACGGTAGCCTGTGGAGGCTGGAGGAGGTCGACGGTGGAGATGAACAGTATCCCGTGGAGTCCCGTTTTGCGGTACGCCACACCCCTCCCGATGAACAGGACCCCCGTTTCGACCGTAGCGCTCCAACACAAGTCCGTTTCATCTGTTTTGCGGTACGCCACACCCCTCCCGATCAACAGGACCCCCGTTTCGACCGTAGGAAGTCTGTTTCATCTGTTTTGCGGTACGCCACACCCCTCCCGATCAACAGGACCCCCGTTTCGACCATACGAGGTCTCTTTGCTCCGTTTTGCAGTACGCTAGACCCCTCCCGATGAATAGGACCCCATTTCGAACATGGCCGGTTAAACACAAGGTCGTTTCCTCCATTGTGCAGTACGCCAGGCCTTGTTTCCATCGCCTGTTCCGTCCAAGCCCTCCCGATGAACACGACCACGCATTCCGTTTTGACCCAGCCGGTTGGCTCCCCATGAACATGACGACGACGCTGTTTCTCCATTCCGACCCAGCCATGTACACAAGCCCTGGCCGTACGTATGTGCGAGTAGGCGTTCGAGACCCTGCCCATATGTACGTACGTGGCCGTATTTTCTTTCTTGCACCCTCGCCGCTGTACGTATGTATACATGCTACGTGCGCGCCTCTACTACGACACGTGCGCGCCTCTACAACGACCAGTATGTACGTACACGTTCGCGACCAGAATGACAATGCTACGTACGCTTCGACCAGGTGGGTCCCGACTGTCAGGCACTTCCTTGCGTGCGAAGATGTAGCTGGTGGGTCCCAGCAGTCAGGGGGGCGAATCGTTTTTTTTGCCCGGGCGCACTTCCTTGTGTGCGAAGATGTAGCTAGTGGATCCCAGCAGTCAGGGGGGCGAATCGTTTTTTTGCTCGGACGCACTTCCTTGCGTGCGAAGGTGTCGCTGGTGGGTCCCAGCGGTCAGGGGGGCGAATCGTTTTGTTTTTCTGCCCGGACGCACTTCCTTGCATGAGAAGATGTAGCTGGTGGGTCCCAACAGTCAGGGGAAAACGTTTTTTTCGTGAAATACAGTGGCCCGTCCGGTGGGTCCCAGCTGTCAGGCGAAGAATCATTATTTTTCGCGTAATAAGGAGGCACTTCCTTGCTGCGGCCGTGGACCCAGCTGTCAGCCTCTCCACATACAGTCCACGTCCGATGGAAGTCGTTCCTTGACCATGTTAACCATGCCGCGCCGAGAGCACCAGGGCGGTAGACGACGGCGAGGCCTAGTAAGGGGACGACGGGGAGCCGGGGAAGACGCGGCACTAGAAGCCCGCACAGAGAGGAGTACGAGGGTTCACTAGTTCAGCTGTGGTGTGAGGCTGCCATCGCTGCAGGGCCTGGCCAGTGGTGGGAATAGTAGGGGGCGGTGAGGCCTCCACGGCAGCACAGCCGGCCACGAGAGGCAGGAGCATGCGGCACGACCGGCGCTGCATTGGGCGGCTGGAGCAAGAAGACCAGAGGTTGAAGAAGCACTACGGCCGTTGGATGGACATCGTACGGTCACTGGAGCTAGAATCATTCATATTAACTAAACTTGACAAAGTCCCCCATCCCAGTCAACTTAGTAGGCCCACAAGTCAGCCTCCCACCATGGTGGGTCCCAGCTAGCAAGGGGAGTATTCATTTTTTTGTGCGTAATAAGGAGGCACTTCCGGTGGGTCCGAGCTGACAGCGCGGGGAACGTTTTTCGCAAAATACACTGGCCCGTCCGGTGGGTCCCAGCAGTCAGGGGGGAAACTTTTTTTCACGAAATAAGGTGGCCCGTCCGGTGGGTCCCTGCTGTCAGGTGGAGGAATAATTATTTTGCACATAATAAGGAGGCACTTCCTTGCGGCTGCCTGGACCCAGTTGTCAGCCTCTCCATGTACAGTACTCTTCCGATGGAAGTCGGTCATACCACGTTGACCACGCCGCGCCGAGAGCACTAGGGCGGTGGTCTGGATGATGGTGAGGCCTAGGAAGGGGACGACGCGGAGCCGGGGAAGACGCAACAGTGGTAGCCCGCGCGGAGAGGAGTACGAGGGTTCACTAGTTCAGCTGCGGCGTGAGGCTGCCGTCGCCGCAGAATAACAGGGGGTGTGGGTGAGTAGAGGGATGCCCTGGGCCAGTGGTGGGAGTAGTAGGGGCGGTGAGGCCTCCGCGGCATCACAGCCGACCACGAGAGGCAGGAGCACGCGGCACGACCGGCGCTGCTTTGGGCGGCTGGAGCAAGAAGACCAGAGGTTGAAGAAGCACTATGGCCGTTGGATGGACATCGCACGGTCACTGGAGCTAGAATCGTTCATATTGACTAAGTTGACAAAGCCCTCCATCCCAGTCAACTTAGTTGGCCCACAAGTCATCCTCCCACTATGGTGGGTCCCATCTAGCAGGGTGGGTATTCATTTTTTTGTGCGTAATAAGGAGGCACTTCCTTGCGTGCGAAGATATAGCTGGTGGGCCCGACATGTCAATGGGGGGAACGTTTTTTCGTGAAATACAGAGGCCCTTCCGGTGGGTCCCAGCTGTCAGGTGGAGGAATCATTATTTTGTGCGTATAGTCCACGGCCGATGGATGTCGTTCGTTGACCATGTTGACGAGGCCGCACCGAGAGCACCATGGCGGTGGACGACGGCGAGGCCTAGGAGGGGAACGACACAGAGCCGGGGAAGACTCGGCAATGGTTGCCCACACGGTGGGGAGTACGAGGGTTTACTGGTCCGGCTGCCGTCGCCGGAAAATAACATGAGGTGTGGGTGAGTAGAGGACTGGCCTGGCCAGCAATGAAGTAGGGTGGGGCGGTGCGGCCTGTGCGACAGCACAGCCGGCCACGGGAAGCGGGCGCAGGCAGTCCCACCGGAGCTGGTTTGGGCGGCTGGAGCAAGAAGATCAGATATTGAAGAAGCAGCATGGTCATTGGATTAACATCCAACGGTCACTGCTGCTAGAATCATTTGTGGACTAAGTTGACAAAGCCAAAGTACACGTCAACCTAGTAGACCCACAAGTCGGCCTCCAAATCTGTCCCAAACAGCATACAGCCCTAAATTTCTAGCCAGATTCAAATTAATTTTAAATCTAAATATACCTTAATTTAAATTCAATGAAATTTTACCCGCACAAAAACATGAAATTTAAAATATCAAAATCCGAAAGAAAACAATATTTGGGAACTAATTGCCTGTTTGCTGCATTTGTTTCATTTTACATCCCATTTATTATTACTTATAGCCCATTTCCTATTACTTATAGCCCATTTCTTATTACTTATAGCCCATTTTCTCGGAAAAATGCATCCCTCCTCGTCTTGAAAGATTTTCGGCCCAGCAGGGCGTAGAAAAGCAAGTAGGCCTATGTTGGTTATTCTGCAAAAAACAAAATAGCTGGCTAGCCATTTTTCAGAAAGGAAAAAAACAAACTGGGTTGGTCATGTGCTAAACATATGAAATAAAAGCCTGGGCTAGACGGGCCACGGGTCCCGCACAACCCAGTTGATACCCTTCTCCGTCCCGAAAAAACAAAATTACTGCGCGCGCTGCTGGGTCCCTACTGTCATCCTCACCATGTACAGTCATCTCCTTATTCCTCTCGGTTGTTGACCATGTTGACAACACTGGAGGGCGGCACCGCGGCGAGCGAACCAAGGCGGAGCACGATGGTAAAGCCTCGGACGAGAACGAACAGGAGCCAAAGAAGATTACAGCCAGCCGTGGGAGGTGGGAGCAGGCGGTCCCGCCGGCGCTAGTTTGGCTTTGGCGGCTCGAGGAAGAAGAGACTGAAGAAACACGACAGACATTGAATGTCAATCGAACGGTCAAGGTTGGCACAATCGTTTTTTGACTAAGCAGACACCAAGTAGCATACTTTTTTATATATAGGAACAAAACTATGAGGAAAATGCGTTCGACTGCCGTCCTCCTCACAGGGAACGTTCGCCACATAAGTGACTAGCACCCTTGGTTTTCAACCGAGAGGTCTTGGGTTCGAGTCCGAGGAACTCTCAATTTTGCCCTCCTTCCTTCCTCGCAAAAAAGGGAAAGAAAATCAAAGACTTGGGAAGGCGTACAGAACAAGCTAATGTACCAGTAAAGAGACATTGCCGAGTTTTAGAAAAAAGAAAGACGTGCCCTATAGCTGGTTCGAATCTAAACCTAGACTATGACTATATATGGTGCTATGCTACTCTGCAAGTAATGAAACTGACATATCCAACGTTCGCTTCTCCTCTTCTCTAGTTACTCTGCCTAGCATCAGAAGCTCTGGCCACAGCAACCATGTCCGCTAGCTGCTCGTCCACCTACTCTTCAGCAGGCAACAACCAGATATGCGCCAAGTCGCCACCCGTACCATCGCCTGTTGGTCTCATCACACCCCCGCCGGCACACGCACCGCAACCGATTGCTCATCGCAACCCGCTGTCGTTGGTGCGGTGCCACTGCTGCAAATCATGCAGAGTCATCCGTCGCGTCTCAACCACAATCCGCAACCCTGGCCGAGTCTTCTACAAATCCTGAATCATGGGGTAATAATATGTTTAAGTGTTGTTCTGCTGCTTTCAGCTGCTGATTTTTTTAATAGTTTGGTTGATGATCTTCCAATTTGATTCGTGCAGAAAAGGGATGATTCGTGTGATTTGTATTTCTGGGAAGTTGCTGATGAGGGGGAATGCAACTACGCTGATTATTTGGTTAGCCGAGGAATCCCAATACCAGTAGGTTGGGGTGTTGGACAAGTAACTGAAGGAACGACAGAAGAGGAAGATGCAGAGCAGAAGGTTAAAGATGCAGTTCCTTTGATCATGGCCAAGCAACAGCTGCTGAACGACCTTGACAGCAATGAGGAGATGAAAGATCTTGTGAAGATAATGGGCAAAATCGATGTGCTCTATAGGATGATTGTCTCTTTATTTGCAGTGTATGTAGCACTCGTGATGTATTCAGTGGCTACGACATGAGCACTTTGCTGAAACTAGTAATGAATGAAACCTGTGTAGCAGGCTGGGCGTAGTGTTGTGAACATCTAATGATTTCTATTAACAGAAATCAGGGGGTATCCCCTTTTGCTCATATAAATAAATAGATAGCAGAGGCCCTGTCGAGCAAATTGCAGTCCAACAACAAACTATGTCATCAAATTCAAGTTTCACAGCCAAATATGAGTACAACTAAACAACAATGTCATCATGTTTTACTTGTCATACAATCACCAAACACAAATCAACATACATAACAAGTGATGTTCTCATAGCAAAATACTAAACAACATGTTCATCAGGTTTTAATTGTCATAGCGAACACAATTTCACATATCAGATAAAAAAACGTCTTCTGACAGGCAAATACGACAAAAGCAATGTAATCATCATCTGCAGTAGCAGCGTCAACATCTTTGCCATGTGTATCTGTCCGAATCGTAATTCCCCATAGTGCCATCTTCTTCTTCGTTCTCAACGTCCTCGAACGTTGGATTCTTCTTGATCAACTCTTGTATGTCCACAGCACGACAGGCAATCTTTTCGCCGGCGTCATTGACGTGATGGTTCTCAGAGATATTAGGAACATCTGTGTTATCTTGTACATCAGGAGCAGTGTAAGCATCATCTTGTTGTGCAACTTCATTAAGCGAATTCCTCTGCTCAAACCTTTGCAATACTCTCCAGTCATCGCTACGTGCAAATGTGTCTTCCAAGAAAAATATCTGTGTTGCTTGATTTGCCAAAATAAAAGGCTCGTTTGTCTGGTACGCCGCCTTGACATTGATGGATTTGAAATAATCATCAGCTCTGGGTTTTGCGATCCTGGAAAACAGGTTATACCAATGACAGCACAACAGAACCACACACCGATGATCCTCGAAACTGGAGATATACTGCAACTGAACAATGTCTGTTAAGTTAGCATACATTTCAGTTGTCTCTTTGTCATACGTATCTGTGCTCATGATGGCACTGCTTTGTGTCTTCCTACCTTCGTCTCGTGTAAGGGTGTTGTAGCACACATCTCCAACAACACAAGATTCATAATGTCTTACCCGAGTATCAGGACCCATTGCTAGTGAGCAAAGGGCATCATCAACTGCCTGCCCATCCTCCCGCATCTTCTTAACCTATGGTTAGAAAATAGACAAGCTGATCATCTTATGTACTCAATATATTAAAAATCTGACAGTGCACTTCAAAAGCTTACATGGTTCTTGAACCATTTCGCAAATCCTTCCATAACCAGTTTGTCAATGTTTCTTGGATTTTGCGGCAGTAACTCCTCTTTGTAGATGCTGCACAACATGGTGATCGCGTCAAACATCTAAATATATAAGAATGTGCTGCAAGTTTAGTAGATTACGATGTATAAGCTGCAGTACTGCACTTACTTGATATAAGGTAGTATCTCAGGACTGTTATTCAACTCATACCAAACCATTTTGTCCGAATCTTTAGGTTTGTCCTCTTGTCGACTCTTCCCTGTAACTCGAACAGAATAATCGAAAACATTGAGCCCGGGATTGTCTTCACCCACCTCTTTGCTAAGCTGATCAGCTGTTTCAATGTATTTTGAGCAGAATGTCAACGCTTTTGTAGCAATGTAGGCCTCTGCAATGGAACCCTCAGGTCTAGCTCTATTCCTAACATAGCCCTTGAAAGTGCCTAGCCGCCTTTCAATAGGGTACATCCAGCCATACTGTACTGGACCTCTAAGTAGTGCCTCATCAAGTAGATGAACAGCCAAATGCACCATCACATCAAAGAAGGCTGGAGGATATATCTTCTCAAGGTCGCATAGGATAGTTGGTGTCTTGTCTCTAAGACGCTCCAAAGCATCTATCCTGATATTTCTACTGCAGAGTTCCCTGAAGAATTGTCCCAACTTTGCAACTGCTCTGTATAAGTCAGGGCGGCCCAATCCTCTAAGGATAACAGGTAAAACCCTTTGAAGTAGGACGTGGCAGTCATGAGTTTTCAACCCTTGTACCTTGTTTACATATGCATTGACTCTCCTTTCAGGGTTGGAAGCAAATCCATGTGGGAATCTCACACGTGACAGGACCTCGCAGAATTCTTTTCTTTTTACCTTGTCCAAGACGTACACAGCTGGTGCCATATCCCGTGGTGTACCTTCATCTTGCACCTGCAAATCCTTTCTGATACTCAGGTGTGTCAAATCAATCCTAGATTTTAAGGTATCTTTCGTCTTGCCTTCAATGTTAAGAAGTGTGCCAATAATGCTGTCACATATATTTTTTCTCGATGTGCATCACATCAAGATTATTCCGCAGATCCAAATCTTTCCAATACTCCAAGTCCCACAAAGTGGACCTGCGGGTAAACAATAATCTCTCTTTGACCGTGCCATGCTTCCTTTTCCCGCTACCATTACCAGGATGGTTTCCTGGTGTAATATGCCTGACCTTCTCTAATTCCACTTGCAACTCATCGGCGGTGAGCCTCTTTGGTGCATCACGGTTTTCATGCTTTGCATTGAACACATGTCTTCGGTATTTTCTAGGATGCGACTTGTCCTTGGCAAGGAAACGGCGGTGTCTAATGTAATAGATCTTGCTAAGTATTGCGTATGACAGCGGATTCCTGTCACAACGAACACATGCATTGTAACCATGTGTCGTTCGCCCTGACATAGTGCCCAAAGCCGGATAATCATGGATGCACCAAATTACAACAGGATGCAGAAAGAAATCAGCTGGTGGGCTACTATATAGGTCTCGAGTGAGAACACCCTTCCATAGCTGTTGAAATTCCTCCACAAGAGGCTCCATGAACAAATCAAAATCCTTTCCAGGACTTTTTGGACCTGGGATGAGCAAGGACATCATGTAGTTTGATTCTTTGGTGCAGACATTTGGAGGCATGTTGTAAGGGATAACAAGCACTGGCCACATGCTATATGTGGCGCTCTGGTGGCCAAATGGGTTAAATCCATCTGAAGCTAAGCCAAGTCTAATGTTTCTCGGGTCAGCAACAAACTCTTTGTGTTTATCATTGAAGCTTTTCCACTCACTACCATGAGATGGATGGCTCATTACATTCTGATCTCTGTACTCCTGGTTCCTAGAATGCCACAGTACATCCTCTCTTGTTTCAGCATCATGAAACAACCTCTTCAATCTTGGTGTAATTGGAAAATGTCTCAGAACATTATGAGGAACCCTCTTCACAGCATCGCCATCTTTCCATCTTGATGATTCGCATTTCGGGCATTCACTTAAGTTGGCATAATCCTTCCGGAACAGAACACAATTATTCTTACAAACATGGATCATATCATATCCAATTCCAACTGCACGAAGGAAACTCTTCATTTTACTATAGGTGTGTGGCAGCTCAGACACATCTGGGAAAGATTTGCGGAAAGCAGCCAACATCGCATCGAATGATTTGTTGGTCATCGCTCAGATGTCTTCACCTGAAGAAAGGTGACCATAGCTGAGAATACTGACAGCTTATTTCCTGGGGTGACAGCAACGTTGCATTGTTCCAACATGCGGGCCCACCGTTTTTCTTCTGCAGGTGAAAGTTCACGGAATGCACGAGCATTTCGTAGCATTGTTTCAATGTTGGTAAAACTCACTGGCTCCGCCACCACCACCTCCTCCTCCTCTTCCACCTAAGCATCAGGCAGAGCAAGATGGTGATCTCCTGCTTCCACCACTACAAAAAAATACACTTCCGTGATGATACGTGTTTGTCACAGTAGGTCGTGTTTTTTGTCATGCATGTACATCCATGACAAATTTATGACAGAATCAAGATAGTCATACCTGTGCTGTCGTAGAAGTGTTCCATGACATTACCAAAATTATCATCACGGAGGTGTCCACTTCCATGACGATAAATCGCGCGTCACAGAAGTGCTTTTGTCAAGGGTGACCGACACGTGGCATCCACCGTAACGGGAACGCTGTTAAGCTATCGGGTCGGATTTTGGATCCGATAACCCGTTAACAGCCATGACCAATGCCGATTTTCCACGTGTAAAATTCTCATTGGCTGACGGATCCACGTGTCAGCTCCGCGTTGGCACAGGTGTCACTCATCCAACGGTCGAGATGGGCCTATGATATGTTGACACGTGGACCGGCCCAAAAGTGGCCCACAAAGTTTAAATGGGCCGGCCGAACCGAAGGCCCATAAGATTTAGCGGACCATAATGGGCCAGCCCTGCTAAAGGCCCACAAAATTTAGCGGACCATAATGGGCCGGCCTAGCTAAAGGCCCACAAGATTTTGCGGACCACAATGGGCCGGCCCAGCTAAAGGCCCACAAGATTCTGCAGACCATAATGGGCCGACCCAGCTAAAGGCCCAACATTCTCTGTCAAATCGGCCCGTCAACGGCCTGGTCTAAACTTGTCATCAATGCAGCCCATGGTCACTTCTGGCCCGTTAACAGTCCGCTAAGTAATTGGGCCGAATTACGGCCCGGTGCATTTCCGGCCTGTTAAAGGTCCGGCTTCATTTGGCCCCATTTACAGTCCATCAAAACTTTCAGCCCATAAACGACCGTGAAGGATTTGGGTCATATTCGGCCATGTCTGTCATTCGGCCTGTTAGAGGCCCACTATAGATTTGGCCCACTTCCGGCCTGTTGTCATTTTCGGCCCGTTAACGCCGGAGTAAACCATGGGCCATATGTGTCCCAACGTCATATCGGGCAACGACCCATATAAAAATGACAATAATCTAGCCCGACCGAAGTTCCAGCCTGTTCCCGTGTATTAGGTCGGCGCATTTACGGCCCGTCCAAATTTCGGCCTGTCAAATATCCGCATCGTAAATGGGCCACCATTTCGGCCTGCTAAGTCCTTGGGTTATTTGGCACAATCAGGGCCCAATCTCACTTTCGATCTATTAAAGGCCCATGTTTTTTATGGGCTCGCATATTTACACCTGTAAACGGCCTACTTTTACTGAGGGCTCAAATTATGTTTAGGCCTGTTAAAGGCCCACTATGGGCACAGGCCTACCAGAAAAGTTTGAAAGCTTATGCTAATTTAAGCCCAGATATTTTTAGTGGGCTACATGCCAATTTCGGCCCGTAATCGTTTTTATCCCAATTGGAATGGGCCCAACGAATGTTGGCATGTTGGGATCCTACGAAGCTTTCGTCCGAATACATTACTAAGATAAACCTACACTATACAAAAATAGCGTCATAATTACTATAGCCTGTGGCAGCATCATAAATGTTGTATCACAACAAAATAAATTCCAATCATACAACAAAAGGCCTGTTGGCATAAAGTTTACAATCCTTCCAGATAAAAGCACCATCAGATGTATAGAAGCATAGATCATTTGACCTGAGTGCTAATGTTTCAGGCTGTAGAATCTGATGGAGCAGCACGATCTCCACCTTTTTTCCGCCATTGCTCTTCAACAATGAAGCGAATGTCTGATAGTCTGGTTTCAAAACCATTCATATCTTGACGGCATTTCTCAACCACTATTCTTGTTTCCTAAACAACGTCCATTAGGGATTGGACTTGTGTCTGGAGCACTGATATATCACTCTGTCTAGCAGGAATATTTTGTTCAGTAGGCGATTTGGACAAGGTTACCTTGACAACCAACCTAGAATTACGCAGGAAGGTGCTTTTTGCACTGTTAGTGGAGAGATACTGACGCACTGCAGCAAGAGGTGACATTGTGCCTGTAGTAGCCTCGTCACCTTCAGGTGGTTGTGGCTGTTCAATCATTTGTTCCATAGCTTCCTGAAAGTTTGAACTTGTAGATTAGTGTACCAGTGAGTTACTAATGATACAAAAACAAACAAAGTAGGTTAAACGTTTATACATAACTTATTTTGGTGAACTACTGTAATACATTAGCATGTATTGTAGTGCCAACTACATAATAAAATCACTTTCGGAACATATATCCATGTAGCATGCCTACTGTATTGTCTATTTCCTCACATTCGTTGACATCTAAGGATAGAGAGACATGGTTTAAAGTAGGATGAACATAGTATGACATCATTCATATCATGGGCAAACAGATATAAAACAAACAGGCTATTTTATCATTGTGTGCGCACGTGAACATAACAACTAGATTACGGATCAAGACCAAAAGAATATCCTTCATCTCTTCTAAACCATGTAAGGTGAAATGATACGTTAAGACAACTGTGTATAAAAGTGAACAGAGTAACTAACATTGGCTGCAAAACAAGTAGTTAAATGAACACATCACAGTGCCAATTAGTTCAAGGCAGGAGGAGTAAGGACGTACAACAGCGGCTTGAACTGGTGTGCTCATGCCCTTCATCTTGCTGGTGTGGCAATCCTTGAAGATTTGCACTGCATTCGGTTCAGGTTCTTTTTGGTCCGCACGGGCTTTCTGCTGTATTTGGAACAAGTCAATATAGATACGATAATATGGCACAAAAAAAGAAGGAAGTAGCAGCTATTTACAAGAGCCTCACAGTGTGTAATATAGCTACCAGATCCTGTTGTCTGTTGGAATTTCACTTTAGAACGGTTGGTTTTGTTCTTCAAACAGTTAGCCTAGAAGAAGATACACTTGCAAGGAACATACATAAATACAAGTTCAATATGTGGTCTAATCAAATACATATAGCCTACCTGATACTTTGGATCAGACCAGTGTTTAACGAGGGCTATCCAGTCTTCATCTGTAATATATTCCACTGGAGATGTTTGGGCGATTTAATTGTTAGCCTTGCCTTCAAAGTGAGATTTTCTAAGGTGGTACTGATACTGTCACAGAGCAGACTGAAAAACATGAGTGCATGCTTGTTTAGTTGCATCATCTTTCGGATCCAACTTTAACCTCATCTGTTGAAAAAAGAATGTGAGTCTTATTAGGAGGAAGCTAGAAAGTATGGGACAAAGCAAGACAATATTACTAATTGCGATGAATAACATTACTTATAGATAAATGGTCAAGCAAGGTGTTAAACTCGGTATTGTCTTTCTCATTCCTATACTGGATCCACGTTGGAAGGATACACGCATGACACCTAACGGCAACGGCTGCCTCTGGTACTAACTTGGCTGACTCTGTAGCATCACGTGGCCTTTTTAAACCTGCCTCAAAATGGATCTCCATTCTTCCTCCTTTAGATTTTGTTAATCTGTCAAGCATTATCCCCGATGTCTGTTTCCGCTTGCGCCGTGGTGCTAGTTCAACAATGAATATGGAAAGTGTTAGTGTACATCAAACTGTGAGAGTACATATAAAGGAGCATGCAAGTGCAACTTGACTCGGTCAGGTACCGTCTTGGTGTTGATGCTCATGAGGTTCATCTGATCTTGCCAAGTCCTGTTGTGTCAGCAGTGCTTTGGAAGTAGTGTTAGGTGTGAAGGCAGCTTGGGAACTGGCCAGTTCCGGAGCAAACGAACGAGTAACTGGTTGAGATGCTGGTACAGTTGAAGCGGATGCTGCAGCTGGTGGAGGAGGTGATACTGTGTTTGTAGATTTAGCCGGTGGACTTGGACCTTCTACTACACTATAAGTACCAGCAGAATCTCGATGGCAGAGCCTTTTCCGTTTCACCTGATGAGTAATAGCACTCCCTACTATATTATTTTTCTTGCTCTTTTTTGACTTTGCCATGTCAAGCTGTACCCACAACACAAAAGAATAAAATCACTCTTCAGAACTCATTGATGCATGATACAGACAAGCAATACTTTGATGTAAGACAATCGTATGATGATGGAATATGTAAGAAAAGCAGGACGGCATGACATATTCACAGATACGATGTGCAAACGAAGCAGAAAGATTTTCAAGAAAATAGAAGGAATGCAAGCTAGACACCATATGAAAGATGCAACCAATATTACTCTACCAAGTTAAAAGTGTCTTGTCATAAGTGGCAATTCGAAAAATCAGAAGCAGTACAACGTAGAAATCAATGCAAGATGCAACCACTGTCAAACTGCCATGTTAAAAGTGTCCAATCATGAGTTACTGATGCGGGATACACAACAACAGTACTTTGATGTAAGAACATGGTATGATAGATAGATGCAGTGTATTCTAGACACAGAAATCCATGTCATATGCACATGTATAACATATAAACTCAGCAGGTGCAATTTAATCAAAATAGAAGAAATACATGCTAGACAACATATGCAACATGAAACCAATTATCACACTGTCAACTTAGAGCAAGCTCCTGCGATGGTGGAGTATGGGAGATGAACTCATCATGTAGACTTGGGACTTCAACTTCATTAGCAGTAGCACTGGCAAATCTAGAGAGTCTCTGTTTGCGTCGGTGCGGAGTACCACCAACATCCCCTAACTTACTCTTTTCCTTCCTATTTTCTAATATTGCCTTATGAAGTTAAAACCACAAGAAGATGAATAAAATTAGCTCTGCATAACTGGTTGATGCATGATACAGACGAACACTACTTTGATGTAAGGCAAGCGCAGGAGGATGGAATATATACAAAAAAAGACAACATTTCATATTCACACGTACGATAGGAGGATGGAATATGTATCAAAAAACAGTAAGTGGAAGGCATTTCAACAAAATTAGAAGAAATGAAAGCTAGGCACCATATGAACATGCAACCAATATCACTCTATCAGGTAAAAAGTGTCTCGTCGTAAGTGCCATTTCAAGAAATTAGAAGCAGTACAAGCACAATGCAAGATGCAACCTACATCACAGTCCCAAGTTAAATGTGTCTTATGGGTAAGTGATCGTTGCAGGTATAAGTTGTAAGCTACGCAGATGCAATTCAACATAATCAGAAGCAATACAAACTGTACATCATACAGAAAACGCAACCACGTATAACAGTTCCAAGTAAGAGCAAGCACCTGTGATGGTGGAGTAGGGGAGATGTGCTCATCGTGTACACATATGTTCTAGAAACAGGAACACGTGTCATATTCACAGGCATTATGTGTAAAGTAAGCAGATGCAATTCAAATTAGAAGCAATACAAGCTAGACATCATACGCAACATGCAACCACATATAATAGTGTCAAGTTAGAGCAAGCACCTGTGATGGTGGAGTAGGGGAGATGTGCTCATCATCTACACAGCTATGTTGACTGTCCAGCCTTGTGTTGTCTTGCGAATCTTGTTGGGAGGATGGCGGAGTAGAATCTGTAGAGACCCCCTGTTTGAGTTGCTCCGAACGACCACCATCATCCACTGCCGGACTAATTTCCTTCAGCTATAATGATTTTGCATTGTGAAGTCAAACCGATAAGAAAAAGGAATAAAATTTGCTCTTCAGAACTCATTCATGCATCATACTGACGAACACTACTCGGATGAAAGGCAAACACATGATGCGAGGATGGAATATGTATGAAAAACAGGATGGTGTGACATATTCACACCTATGATGTGGTAACTAAGCACAAGGCATTTCAACAAATTAGAAGCACTGCAAGCTAGACACCATATGAAAGATGCAACCAATATCACTCTGCCAAGTTCAAATTGTACGGCGTTTCAACAAATTAGAAGCAGCATATGCTAGAAATCATATGCAAGACACAACCAATATCACAGTGGCGACTTAAAGGTGCCTTATCATAAGTGACTGATGCGGGATATGCAAGAATAGTAGTCTGATGTAGAAACAGGAACACATGTCATATTCACAGGCATTATGTGTAAAGTAAGCAGATGCAATTCAACAAAGTTAGAAGCAATACAAGCTAGACATCATACGCAACATGGAACCACATATAATAGTGCCAAGTTAGAGCAAGCACCTGTGATGGTGGAGTAGGGGAGATGTGCTCATCATCTACACAGCTACGTTGACTGTTTAGCCTTGCGTTGTCTTGTGAATCTTGTTGGGAGGATGGTAGAGTAGAATCTGTAGAGAACCTCCGTTTCAGTTGCTCGGAAGGACCACCATCATCCAATGCCTTGCCAATTTCCTTCAGCTTTATTGATTTTGCATTGCGAGGTCATACCGACAAGAAAAAGGAATATCATTCGCTCTTCAGAACTCATTCATGCATGATACTGACGAACACTACTCTGATGAAAGGCAAAGTCATGATACGAGGATGGAATATGTACGAAAAAATGGACGGCTTGACATATTCACACCTATGATGTAGTAACTAAGCAAAAGGCACTTCAACAAATTAGAAACACTGCAAGACACCATATGGAAGGTGCAATCAATATCACTCTGCCAAGTTAAAACTGTCTCATCATAGGTGGCGTTCATCAAACTAGAAGCAATACATGCTAGAAATCATATTCAAGACGTAAACCAATATCACACTGCCAACTTAAAGGTGTCCCATCATAAGTGACTGATGCAGGATACACAAGAAGAGTTGTTTCATGTAAGAACATGGTGTGATAGACAGATATAGTATGTACCAAAAACAGGAAAGCGTGTCATATTCACATGTATCATGTGTAAGCTAAGCAGATGCAGTTTACACTAATTAGGAGCAATACGAGCTAGACACCATATGCAACATGCAACCAGATATCACACTGCCAAGTTAGAGCAAGCACCTTGGATGGTGGAGTAGGGGAGCGAAGACTTGGACCATGTAATGCACTATCAGTACAAGGAGAATCGGTACAGATGCTCCGTTTACGTTGCTGCAAATGACCACCATCATCGCCTTCCTTACTCTTTTCCTTCCTCTTTCTTGATTTTGCCTTGTCAAGTCAAACCCACAAGAAAAAGGAATAAAATTTGCTCTTCAGAACTTATTGATGCATGATACTGACGAACACTACTTTCATGTAAGGCAGCCGCATGATAGGGGGATGGAATATGTATGAAAAACAGGACGGCGTGACATATTGACATGTATGATGTATAAAGTGTAAACTAAGCACAAGGTGCTTGAACTTGTTAGAATCAATGCAAGGTAGAAACCATATGAAAGATGAAACCAATATCACTCTGCCAAATTAAAAGGGTGCCCTAACAAATGTATTTGACCAAATTAGAAGCAATACATGGCAACGGGCTAGAAATAATATGCAATATGCAACGAATAAAGGTGACTCATCGTAAGTAATTGATGCAGGATACAGAACAGAGGTAGTTTCATGTAAGAACAAGGTTAACACATAGACGTAGTGTGTACCAAAAATAGGAAGGCATGTCATATTCACAGGTATAGTGTGTAAACTAAGCAGATGCAATTTACCCTAATTAGAAGCATTGCAAGCTAGACACCGTATGCAACATGCAACCACATATCACACTGCGAAGTTGGAGCAAGCACCTGTGATGGTGGTGTAGGGGAAGTGCTGTCTTCAGGTACAGAGCAACGTTCAATATCTTCATTTAGGCTTGCTGTTCTTGAGAATCATGTGGAGAGGATGAAATTGCCTTCTTTATAAGAGTATTGCGTCTCATATTAACCCATGCGCGTGACTATCTCATCATAAGCGATAGACGCAGGATACACAAGAACAGTAGTTTGATGTAAGAACATGGTGTGATAGGCAGATATAGTATGTACCAAAAACAGGAAGGTGTGTCATATTCACATGTATAATGTGTAAGCTAAGGAGATGCAATTTAACAAATTAGGAGCATTGATGAGGGATACACAAGAGAAGTAGTTTGATGTAAGAACATGGTTAATAGAAAGACGTAGTATGTACCAAAAACAGGAAGGCATGTCATATTCACAGGCATAATGTGTTAACTAAGTAGATGCAATTTACCCTAATTAGAAGCATTACAAGGTAGACACCATATGCAACATGCAACCACATATCACACTGCCAAGTAAGAGCAAGCACCTGCGATGGTGGTGTGGGGGAATTGCGGTGATCAACTAGAGAGCTACGTTGACTATCTTCATTTAGCCTTGCTGTTTCTTGAGAATCATGTGGGGAGGATGACACTGCACTCTTTAAACGAGTAGGGCGTCTCACAGTAACCCACCCGGGTGACTGTCTCATCATAAGTGATTGACGAGGGATACAAAAGAGCATTAGTTTGATGTACGAACATGGTTAATAGACATATGTAGTATGTATCAAAAACAGGAAGGCATGTCATTATCAAAGGTATAATGTGTAAAGTAAGCAGATGCAATTTAGCCAAATTGGAAGCAATACAAGCTAGACAACATATGCAACATGCAACCACATTTGACAGCACGAAGTTAAAGCAATCACCTGGGGTGGTTGTGTGTGGCAATTGAGATCATCAACTGCAGAGCTACTTTTACTATCTCCAACTGCTGACACTGCACTCATTAGAGCGTTGAAACGCTTACTGCCTATCTTCGAATTACACTCGAGTGACTTCTGTCTTTTCTTTTCTGCATTCATCAACACTGCGTCAGAGTCTGAAATACCCATGCATATAAAAACAATAGTGTGAGTATGGGTGAAGTGTGTGCACAATTAGTACAGTGTAAAGGTAGCAGATAGCAGTTCGGTGAGAAATAAATGACGGGAGACATATGATAGCTCTACAACATGCATGGCACACTCAATTACTATAGGATTCTATGAAAATAACAGTCGATTGAAAGCAAATAGGTCAGTCCATTTTTTCTGCACCGTCCGATGTACAAAGAACGGGGAGATCGCCTTCATCTACCTCTAGCCAGTCAGTGTTGACGATCTTCCTCGAAATGCCAGCGACCACCGGCCCAGTATTCCTCCCCTGCCTGCGCCCTCCCCTCGACCTCACCGCACCACCGTGCTTGGAACCGCCACCCGGCCATCCATTCAAGCCCTGCCGACCTCCAGATCAGGTGCAAGCAGCTCCTGCGCCCCACACCCCTATGATAGACACCGATGCGCCGCTTCCCCGGGGAACAGGCAGACTAGGTGCTCCGCACGCCTAAGAGGGTGCTGCTTCTTTTAATCGCGGTTCGACTGAACCCGAATTGGAATCCAGGCGGGCTACTGACCTCTAGCAAAGGTGAAATAGTAAAAGGGAGGAAACCTTGTGCATTTAGTATCACGAAGAAGATGTAGTAAGAAGCGCTCAACTAGTTTCTTTCATGGGATGAATACGGTGCGAGCGGAGACGTAAGATTTGCACGAATAAGGGAAGAAGAGTACCTCTTTCTACTGGCAGTGCTGTGTCCTCCTTCTGTTTTTCCGACGATCTTGTTGTTCGCCGGAAACCAGAAGTTGCGGAGGACGGTGCAGCCTTGGATGAACCCATGGCCAAGTTGTTGAGTGTGGTGCGGTGGCCGTCTGTTGGCGACTGGGAAACAGATCCGAGGCGGCGAACGACGGCGTAGCGGGAACAGCTCCGGTGCGGTGGACGGTTGCGACAGTGGAGCCGCAGCAGTGAGGCGCAGGACGGCGTGGTCGAAGTGGTTCTGGTATGGCGCACGTCGGCGTTGGCATCGTGGAGGCAGCTCTACCTCGGCTTCAACTGCTAAGTCCTTGAGGGCGTTGCGATTGCGGTTGCGTTGGACGACGACGTCGGGGTAACGACTCCGGCGTGATGGAGGAGGGCGGCGGTGGATTGGCCGCTATGGGGTGGAGGACAGAGGAGGTTGGGGTTTCACGGCTGGTGGAGAGGGCGTTTTCGCGCCCACGGAGTATGAATGGGGAAACGGAGGGAGGCGGGGAACTAAGGGGGAACAATGTTTCGGTTTGAGACGCGCTTGTTTGAAATTTTGGGAAAGTTACAAACTTTGCCCCCATCTAAAATTTCAGACATATTGCGGGTTGGGGGTAGGACAGTCATGGCAGGTGTCCCAAATGTGGGCGGGATAGATTTCGGCCGAGTGCATGGGTGTTTAGGCGCCCACGACGTATGAGTGCTTCTCGGAGGCGGTTGAGACTGGCGTCTTGGTGAAGTTACAAACCTACCCCGGTTTAGACCTTTGGACATCGGGCCTATAGGCTACACGGGCCAGAGTCAGGACAGTAATTTCCTACCACCAAAACATTAGTCTCGCGCGGTTTCGGGTGACCAGAGGCCTATTTGGCGCTTCGTTCAATATTTGGGAGCAGAAGCATTAACATTTTTCGGTTCTCTTGAATTGAACTTTCAGGATTTGTCAAACTTCACAAATCTTGACTCTTGAAAATCCTGAAGCTACGATTATTTTGGAATGGAGGGGGTACATTTTAATATACATTGTACACGAGTATATATTAAAAAAATATGCAACTTACCTCAGTTCATGCATGGTTCCAGGTATAATCTCCTTGGTTGCAAAAAAAAAGTTAGATATGCGTATGAATATATATACCATGTTCAAACTCACAACAAAGATTGATGCCCCCTTTTACGTATGATTTACAAATGCCATTATCTCGGGTTCAAATAGATGAATGCACTTCCTATGAATTCGAATCTTCGAAACCCCCTTTATGTTGAATTCGACATGTATTTTATTTTGTAGCTAGCAATTTGGAATGTATCCATGCAAGTGACAAATGTATACAGTACTTCACACTAACAACATGGAGTGCACTAATTAATGTTTATATATGAATTGCAAAAGCATCCATTGCCTATATTTCAAACCGCTCTCACTCTATGGATCAATAATATGAAATAAACACATGCACATGCTAGAATTCAATAGAGTATGGGTGTCTGATAGACCGATTTTCGTCCATACGTAATTTTGCAAAATTCATGATCTCATCCAAAAATAATAATGTCATTTATATTTTAATTTAATGCGTAGAACCGCCTTTTACACGTAGATATCTCTCTATCTAACGCATAATTGCACACACTTTATATGCATCGGCATTTCTCTTTCACACATGCTCACAATCTCTCTCAGGGTGTCGGGGTGTCTCATGCACATGCTCTCTCTGTTTCTCTATCTCTCTTTCTGACTACTATGTACCACTCTTTTCACTAATCTCAGTTGGAAAACACTATTTCTCTCACATGCATATATACACATGCATGGTCTCTACTAGCCCTCTATATGCACATATATGTGCCTACGTGTCTCCCGCATGCACATTATCTTTAGGCCTCTCTCGCACACATTGCCCCCCCCCCCCGACACACCTCTCTAATAGTAGTTGGCAGATATGATTTCATCATATCATTCGGTAGGATATCCCTGGCTGTTAGGCTGGACGGTAATACGAGGCAAAGTTTTACCCTAGTTCAGATCGGACCCTTGCAGTTCAAGAAAGAGCCTACTCCTGGTACTGTATATTAGTGTTAGGGGTGTGTACAAAGTACACGTGAATACCAGGCATTGTGCGTGTGTCTATACTATCGATGAACTAGCCCCCAAGCTTGTATAACATACTAAGGGCCTAGGGTTACAAATCATATATAGTCGGCTTATCACCAGTGGGGATAGAGTCCTCCGCGACTCTGGTAGCTTCGTGTTGTACGCCGAGTCCTCCACATGGGTCTCCGTATAACATGTCTCGGTCCAACCTATATGTGGCGCAGGATGGAACCGACCCATGAGTCATCTTGTTGACCCATCACAACTAGAAATGATGTGCCCACCACACCACACGCGCAATCAGCCACTAAGGAAATAAGCATATACAATAGTACAACGGTATCTAGCTCACGATACATCTCCATATTTTGTTGATGACACTGACGGACTTTGCATTTGATGCGTGCTCCGTATTTTGTTGACGACACTTACGGTCATTATATTTGAAGCGAAAGCACGATATGGTCACTGGACTTCAGAATAAGCTCATCACGGTCACCACATACATTTTGTCGTGCTAACCAACATGTGGTTGGATGGTTAGCGGACAGTGGTTTCTTGAGCCCACTAAGGTTAAAGTCCCGGTGCTCGCATTTGTCTTGTGTTAATTTCAGTATTTTCCGGCAATGTACGTTCAGTGGGAGGAGACGTTCCACTCGACTACGAGGCACCTGTGGTGACTTCGTAAAATCTCAAGATCATATATGGGGAGTGGTTTCGCGGAGGGCGGGCCGGCCGCGGGCGGCGGGGGCGGGTGGTTCGGCCGGTGGTGGCTGGCGGCTCGGGGGGGGGGGGGGTGGAGTTTGATGATAAACTGGAGCCCCTTGATTTCGTATCCAACGGCTGTAAAATCTAATGACCAGAGATGAAAAAGTCAGTCGACTGACGTGTAGCCTCACCCCGCACGTACACATGCACGCACGCAAGACACGCGCGCATGTAGGCGTGCAACACTAACACGTACACATAACGTACACACACACGCATGCTGGCGTGCAACACTAACACATACACATGCACTCACGAACACATGCACGTACGCACCCATGCATGCAACACTGAAACGCACCCTTGCACGCACGCAACACTCGCACGCCTGCATGCACACAGCACACGACGCAAGACACATGCTTAACTACATGAAAAAGATGACGTCACACTCAATGAACAATCATCGGTTTATGAAATGCCCGCTTCTGACTGCCATGGCCCACCAAAGGTTCCTCTGCTGTGCACTGCCTGTGTTGGGTCACTGACATGCAGGCCATGCACCCAAAGAGCCCACACGTCAGTTTAAGAATGGCGCGGTGTCCTAGGTCAGAGTCGAGGGCGCCACTCACGGCACGCCCGGCTAAACACGCCTCCGTGCCGCATTCAAACGCCTCCATAAAACCCGCCCGTGTGGAAGCCGAGAAACCCACTCTGGACACACGTCCATTCATGACCGGGCCGGTGTTAAACACAACACCGGCCGAGCTCCTCCCGTCCGCCGTCTATTTAATCTCCTATTTAAACGAGGCCAAACGCCGGCCAAGAATTGCACACCTCCGCCGCTCCCCTATCTCCTCCACCATTTTGTCCACTCTTACAATGGCTTACGAAGAGTAGTTATTCCGCATCCAAGCCGGCTGGGTAGCCCACCGGATACGAGCTATGCAGCTCGCTGATCCACCTCCCTCCCCTCGCCCGACGGAGCCAGTTGCCGCCACAAGCCGGCGCGCGGTTCAGCAACTCGCCGCTCCAGGCCAGCTCGACGAGGAGCGGCGCACGGGCGTCGTTGCTGCCGTCTACGCCGCCGCCTCGTACCGCGTCTCCTGTTTCTATGGCCGAGACTCCCATGCCGGCGGCCGGCCATGCAAGCAGCATCAGAAGCTGGGTACGCGGAGAGCGACGAGTCGGTGGCCAGCACCTCCGCGTCCACCGCCATCATCGAGGAGAAGTAGAACATGGGAGGCCGCCGCCGCTTGGGTCCCATGAAGGCCACCGCGGAGGCGACGCCGGCGTACACAGCAGGTGTCTTGCCAGATCCTTTTGTTGCGAGGACCTTCGTCGACCCTGCATGGGCTCCACGAAAGAGATCAATGTTAGGATGAACTCGAGCCGGTGCCGGCCATGGCGAAGTAGTGGCCGGTGATGAACTCGAACCGGTGCCGGCCACCATCATCTTCGGCACCAGCCAATGATATCAGTTGGGCAGTGGGGAAGCGAGCCGTCCTTTGCGCTGAAGCATATACCTCCGGGGCTCCCGATAGTCTGATGATCATGCTGCCGGACATGAGGAACCCAAATCGATCGGCGGCGACCATTTAGGCCATGTATTATATACCTGTGCTGTCCAGAACTAGCACCACATAGTTCATTTGAATGTAATGAAATCCGTCATGTTTGTGTGAAAATCTGGTATTTTATATGATTTCCGTCGTTGTTTATATGAAATATCAGTTTGTCTACGTGTTTGTGTGAATTTCGTCCGGTTGGTTGAGTTGCTGTCATAATGTGTGCGGCTACGGTTGGATGGCGTAATTTGCGGGTAGCCGGTCGGTCTGCGGGCAGCTCGGGCGGTGTTGTGGGACAAAAAAACACAACTCGTGCGAGCTCGTCTCCAACATGTGCACTGGAGGATGCATGACAGCATGAGCACCCGAGCCGTTCCTCGTTCATCGGTGGAAAAGGCACCAGTGGACAAAAGGGTCGCCAATATTTTGGCTACCCCGGGCAAGATCCAAACAACCCCTCTCAACAGATTCAAATCCCTCGTTCGCCATGGAATTTTGCCATGTGTTGTTTTCATGGACTAGCAAGATGCCTGTGCATTGCACGGAACATCAAGATGCATTTTTTACAAACTCCCGCATGCATGCAAGGGATAATTAATGTCCTCCTTTGCTAGTACCACGAGGCAAACACCATTAATATTGCATCGATTAGTGTTAGTGGCCTTGTATATCTGCAAATTGTAATTTTGATAGTGGCCCCTTGTATATAAAAATGGAGGGAGAAATATGAGAGATAAGGTGAGGAGGAGTGGGGCGTGGTGCCGTGGTGGTGACTGGTGGTCGGACTGGGCGGAGGCATGGGGATGGACGGCGCATTATGTCTAGGTTTGTATGTCTCTCAGACACACCCACGTAGGTGGGGGATGTGCACGAAGAGAAGAGGTGCGTGCAGGGCGCACGTACTCCCATCTCTTTCCCAACCACACCCGTGCGGGTACACGGTGGAGCTCATTTCTGTACAAAAAAGGCAGCCCACGTGGTAATTTGGCACACGTACTGGTTGTCCACTTGGTGGAGGGAGGATCGTCTACCACGGGTGAACAAACAAATTGCGACTTGACGCGTTATGCTAAATTAAAAAAAGAGGCAAACCATGTGGGGCCTACCTTAGAGGCAAGGCTCTATACACTGGAGTACTTTTGATGTGTCCCGTCAACTCGCAGAACGAAGAGAAACTTGCTTAGTACGCCTTCTCCCCCGCCCACGGGCGTGGTGGCTCGCAGGATGAGGTGAAGCTGGAGTACTACTGTACGCCTTTACGCCCGCTCCCTCGCCCACGCGCGCGGTGGCTCGCAACACGAGGAGAAAATTTTACTACTCCCTCTGTTTACTCCTCGTCCCTACTACGTACTTTGGTTAGTACTCCCTCAATTTACTTATAAAAGGCCACTATAAAAAATACATTTTGCATCTATACAAGGCCACAAATAGTAATCGAGACAAAAGTTACTACTCCCTCCTTTCCATTTTATGGCTCAATTTCAAAATCTCTCCAACCAAGGTAGACGGTGAGTGGTCGAATTAATTTCATAGTTTGCACAGTACGCTCATTTTTCTCAAGAAGTTATGTTCACCGAGGCATTAATTAGAACGAATGCATGAATGACCACTAAATTTCCATGAACTTGTACATGCATTGGTTAGTTTCCTCTTGACACTGCTTGCGTCGGGTGATCTAATGCACCTCGAAATCCAACATGTAATGGTACTACTACTAGTATAGTACTCCCTCCTTTCCGGTTTATTGGGCTTATCTCAAAATTTTAGTTTTTCCATTTTATAAGGCTCAATTTGGTTGTTTCCTATCACATGTTCACATTCCAAGGTGCATTAAATCATTGCATGCAAGTATTAAGAGAAAATTGACCAATGCATGTAATTTATGCATGCATGCATTGCAATTAATGCATTGGTAAACATACTTTTTTGAGGAAAACAAGAGCATTAATTGGGTGCTTTTGCAAACTCCAAAAGGTATTCCACCAATCACCATATACCTTGGTTGGTGAGATTTTTGAATTGAGCGTTATAAACCGGAAAGGAGGGAGTACTAGAATTGAGACTTATCAAACGGAAAAACGAATGTTTTTAGATGAGCCCTATAAACCCTAGTGGGTATGTACTCCGTAAAAACACATTTTTACAAAATTAAGTCGCTCCCTTTCATGAATTCTGTAGTATATTCCTCCGTCGACGCTCCCTTTCATGAATTCTGTACTTCCTGTCACCGACATGTGGGACATATAGCAACCGGGTCGACGTGTCAAGCAATAAATAACAGTGCAGAACAGCAGGGGGACGCACCCCACTCGTACCGGCCTAGTGTTAGTAATGAGCAATGAGACGTCAAATCACAATGCCGCACCTTCCTAGACGGACGAAACAACCATTATTTCACACTTTGGTTCGACATCATCTCAAACCACGTACTAGTATTGCTTCTGCCTCAAGAGGGACACACGCATCGCCTTGGTACATCATGACACGTGGGACCGCATGACAGGCCATGCTCCCCCACCGATCGCTGGGTAAAATCACCTCTTCTTTACTATACTTCCTCCGGATCAGTTTACTACATGGCATGCATGTCGTTCTAGGTTGAGAATTTAACTGGCTATATACATACATATATACATATATATATATATATATATATATATATGATGAACAGTACGCTAGCCTTTTAAAAATGTATACTTTTGCAGTAGTACTCCACTATCGATGGATTGCGCCATGGAGCAAAAATTGGAATTTTAAAAAAAGGAGGTACATATAGAGCTTGCTCGTCACCAAATTATGCATATAGTACTATTAAAAAAGCTAGTACGTGCTTAATTGGGGTGCTAAATTCTATTAAAGAAATACTAGTACTAGTACGTACATACTGAAGAGTTAAAGTAACGAGAAGAAACATAACATAGTTCTGCTGGGGGCTCAACACAACACACCCCTCAAATTAAACTAAGCACACTTGAAATTAAACTTTCCAACTAATCCGGTAGACACTGCATTACAGTTTACAACGGCCATGAGCAACGACACTGCCACCTTACTCGGAGTCCTCGTCCACGTCCTCGACTTCGTCCTTGTCCCTCTTCCTCTTGGCCAATACTTCTTTGCTTGAACCGCCAACTTGGCTATTGCTCTTCATCCAACACTTGTAGATATTGAAACAAAGGTAGCCATCCATTGCAGCATAGTGGATGTGGTCTATATCTAGTACATTCCGCTGCCATGCATGACGATGAAACGTGTAATGAGCTTTCTCCAGTTTGCGGTACGAAGGATGAACCATGGCTCCTGCCAGGGTCAGCATTGAGGGATGACGAGAGGGCACTAGCCGATTCTTCTGGAGGTCGAAGGGGTTACCTACAACGAGGCCTATGCGACGCAGGACTTCTTTTTTTGTTTTTAAAGTCTATAGTAACGAATTTGACTGTTTTGTCCTCAAGGAAGTTCTTAAAATCCTGGCACTCAATGTCGGCATGGCATATGTGCTAGACCAAGCAAACGTTATGTACGCAAACCTGGATCACGGCGGGCTTCTTCCTCTCTTCGTCCTTTAGATCCTTCTCTCGTCCCACGACTGTGGTGTACTCAACATCTAGCCCAGCGACCCACTCATCATGTGAGTTTTTGAACATGCGTCTGAAGCGAGAAAGGCATCCTTTCACCGTCGCGGAAGTACGGGTGTAGATGACGTCGAACTCATCGCCGGTGATGGTTCTAACCTTGTACTCACCGCCGATCGGGGAGATTTGGGATGCCATGGATTTGGGAGAAGGGTTAGGATTAGTGGAACTACCGTAATGTGAATGGGCGGGACGACTAGGAGTGAACCACCATAGTATTAAAGGACGTGAGGGAAAGAGTAGGAGCGAACTGCCAGTGTGCGAACGGCAGGGTAGTGGCTTTCCATTCTCCCATGATACGGGCTTCCGAGAGCCCTTGGATCTGAGATCGAATGGTTGCATGGTGTGATTCTAGACCTATGGGTGAATATCCTATCCTGGAGGGTTATTCTTAAAATTTTCAGCAACTTAGCATGCGACCGTTTGATCTCAGATCCAAGGGATGCCAGCAGCCCGTATCATGGTCGCGCCTACCACGACCGCCGTGTCGCTCGTGTGGTCGCACCCTTGGAGATTTAACACAGTGCGTTAGGCTATCTGATGTTGGCATGTCATACATAGTCATCACTTAGTCACTCATACTACAACAAGGTTGGCTATAAGGTTGGCTATAAGTGTATTTTTTTACTCCTCTCTATCTCTTTCTTCGTACTCCCTCTGTCCCATAATATAAGAACGTTTTTGACACTAGCTAGTGTAGTGTCAAAAACGTTCTTATATAATGGGACACAGGGAGTACTAGTATTTATTGCATTTGCCAAGGAGTGACCTCTTCCAATGAAATGGTGTTGCTAAGTTTGCTTCATTTAATTAGCTATAGACTCAAAATTGTCTTTTCACCTAGGTACACGTGCTTAGCACCGTTTCTTCCTTGGGTCACCAAACCAATCTCTCTCTTCTTGATTAACTTGCCACATCAGACTTTATGCCTATGTGGCAAGCTTAAGCACCTGTAGGAGCAAGTATGTACAATAGTGCGCTTTGCCTGGCATTTTTGCATATGTGGAGGAAAGAGAGGCAAGGAAAAAGTGGAGAAGTGGGCTCTTATGCAAGAGCCAACCTCTACTACTACATGGTGGAGCATTGGGAGAGGCACCTGTATGGAGGTGGTCAGGAATCGGGAGACTCAAGCCGGTCGTAGCGCCGCAGTTAAAGTGATAATGGCAAGTCAAATCATGGGGCCCCACCTGTCCAACAGTTACTCGCTATCAAATCACACAGCCCTACGTTTGCAGCAGCCTACTCCCTTGTCTTCTCGCGTCTCTGTCGAACTGACTAGGCGGAACTGCCCCACCTACCACGCAGGAAAAGCCCCGCCCTCGACTTTTAAATACAACTACTCCCTCCATCGGATGCGTTTGGTTGAAGGTATCGTATGAATGGATTAGGACCATTCAATTTTTATGGGATCGAACCATTCAATTCATGTGTTTGGCTGAATATAAGAGATGAGCTAATTATTTAAGACGGGACCACTAGTCATGCTCACATAGTCATGCATGCAAAGGGTGGCCATTTGATTCGACCGATTTGGTTGGGTGGAATGGTTCAGCATCTTCAAGGCATATTCTCCTTTTTTGACTCGAACCATTCATGTGCTTTATAACCAAACATGTCTATTTTCTGAACGATCCCAACCCATTCATGACCACCCTTGCAACCAAATGCACGTCATCTTACGAAAAGCAAATAATCCCACAATACTAAGGCGCGGTGCATTAACTTCTACCTTGTTTCTTGTTTCTTCACATATCAACCAATAAGGATCCAATGATATACTTTTTGTGACATAGTAACTCATATTTAGTTAGTCAAATGGATGACCTAGATCTATGTGCAGGCCCTATAAACCAAGACGCCTACAAATAAAAAACCGAGACGGAGAGGGTAGTTCAACACGTATCTTTTTAGATCAATATAGTCGGGATTCACCAAGGAGCAAAACCAAGTGGTAGGCTGCTCCTCTCGTGTTGGCGTAGCAACTCAAGCAGGGTTAGTCCACATACGAAATGGTGACACACTTAATAGGACCCCTTTGGCAGACATGTGGCTCATCCACCGTCTTGTTCCACGTGCGATGCACCAAATTACAGTTCGGAGCAGCGGTCGGAATTGGAGGCACCCCGGTCGTAGCACCGCAGTAGTAGAAAATGAGCGATCAGGGGTCAAATCACAAAGCCCCACCTTTCCCGCATTAAGCTGGATGGACGAAGCAACCATCATTTCACTCTAGCGCGCAAGAGCATAAAGAAAAGAGAAAACAATGATGTGTGCGGCAGCTACCTAGGGCACCCTAGGGTAGGGGTCTCCACTACAGATCCTTTTTTTTGGAAGCGCCTCCACTACAAATCGGCTTCTCCCTCGTCCTCTTGAAGAAAACCAATGATGAGTGCGGCGGTAGGGTTTGTAGGAGTACTACGGCGTGCGGGGCCACGTCGTAGTAAACGGGTTCGAGTCGACGCCTTAAATATGTGTGGGCCGCTTGGTTTTACGGGAACGAGGCAGCATTTTGGGTTCGGGGACCAGTGGAGATATAGCACGTACAAAAAATTGTGGACGTAGGTTCGACCGAAAGGCAATGATGCATGGGCCCTGCATTTTGATATACCCAGGGCCGCGTGAAATTTGCTACTCTACTCAAAACTAGTAAGGTACACATGTATTGAACGCATGAGATTTTGAAACCAAATTATGAATAAATACACACTATAGCATGTAAAGCTTTGAGTCATATATGCATGATGTAGATGTTCGTTTAGTTCTTATAGTTCATCTCATTCAAAATCAATTAGTTTTGTAAAAATGTTAAGATTCATGGGGTTGTGCATTGTAAATCATAAAGTAAAAAACAAATAATGGCAATTCATTTAGAAAAAAATAATCAATTATGATACAGAAGATTCTAGAACAAAGGAGAAGTGCTTGTGTTTTGAGGTTTGTGCATTATGCTTAAGTTCAACCATGGAGTCTTCTAAATTGTACATGTGGCAGATCTGGTGGAATGTTGATGATATCCAATGGCCAGTATTGCTCGGATTTGCCCATCTCTGCACTGTCGGGTTAGCTTCATCCAGCGACCATCTTTCAAAGTTATTGGCACACTATATAGTTCTTGGGCCATAGTTGCATGTTTTGGAAAAAAGCTACTAGTGGGTTGTACTATCTATTTAGGAATAGAAGATGCATATGTGGAAGTTGTAGGGAAAGAGATGACTTGGAGAATCTCAATTCCTATGAGTAGGGATTGGAAAAGAGATGTCATTTGGTTCACATCATAGGAACTTTTCTATTGAATCTAGAGATGACATGTATCTCAATTCCTATGAGGAGGGATTTGTAAAGAGATGTAATTTGGTTCATATCATAGGAACTTTTCTATTGAATATACGCCAACGTTTATTTTCCTTTGAAATTAAGGGAGTATAGGAATCCATTCATATGAACCAAGTGGCTCTAAAGCTATAGAAATGATATCATGTTTATTTCCTTTGAAATGTAGAGTATATGAATCTATTCCTATGAACCAATTGGCTGTAAAGGAAAAAATCCTATAAAAATCATATCATATAGAGTTCGTATCATATTCCTCGACACTAAAGGATGGTTGAAATTGCTGCGGGTGATACGATGGTCTTTCTTTGTAGACTCCTCACCCATCTTTATAGTTACCTATTGAAGATGAATGAAATGATATATACAGGGTATTCTACATGTGCAATTTGGTACACGAAAACTCGGTAAAAGTTTGCGAGGTTCTAATTTTCAATAAAGCTATATGCACTGCATTTTGGAACGGAGGGAGCATACGGCAGTTGCTAACACTCACGTGGAAGATTTGTGTGTAGTAGGAGTGGCTGTTCTGCTAAATGACATGGCAAAACTGACACTGTCGGATGCCGATCTAACAGTTCTTACGGTGTTCTTCAAGTAAAGGCTTGTGGCGAACGTTTGTCGGATAATGATTTACGGACACATGCATTGCATTGATACGTGCCCTCCTCTCTCTCATGCACACACACCCTCATGAGTCACGACTCTCCCGAATCCTCTCGCAGACTCGCGCGTTGCACCCATCCTCTATCTGCAGGTAGACGTCACGCACATATGTGCTCTTCACACCCTACCCTCAGAACTTCTAAAAAACAAAAGACGGCGCACACATTTTATTTTAGCTCACACATCACACACTTATACTATTACTCTTGCGGCGAACGTTCTTTGGGCATAGTATATATTGTACTCTCACGAAGAGAAGCGGTGCACGCACGCACTAGTTCTCTCACACCCACTCGCGGGTACACGTAGGAGCGCATTTTTTTGAAGCCGGTACAACAAAATCACTCCACTATATATAAAAGCAAGAGCCTTAGCGCTTGCTTTACTAGGGTTCCTCTCGTTCACTCTCTCATGCTCTCCAGATCTAAGCAAGACATAGGTGGCCACACTCTCTCTCTCAGCTCACGGCTGGTCACAAATCCGGCCGGACAACCTCGACCGGGGCAGGGGGTGTAGGTGCATCGTTCACGCTGTAGTCGGCGGCGAGGGAGGAGACCAACGGCTGCCTGCGCGTCCCGATCGGCGGCCGTGCCGTTCTCTCCGAGAGAGCGCCGGCTCGGGAGGGCCTCCGACTCCTTCTTCTTCCCTGCGGTATTGTGGCCAAGATGCGGCCTCCCGACGCCGTCTTTGCCACATGCCGACGACCCTCAGGTATATATTCCTTTGAAACCTGCCTTGCTCTACTGCCCCAGCTCTTCCCCCTTCGTGTGGATCCTTTTCTACTTCCGTCCGCTGTTACAAAGCCACCTAGACTTCTACTATTATTAGAAGTAAAGCTAGTTCATACAGTGAACTCAAAGCGTTGGTTCAAACAGGGAAGAAAGTGGGAAAGTTGTAGCATGAATCTATGACTTGGTTCTAAGAGGAAACGGGGGAAAGTAGTAATATGTGTCACTGTTTAAATAACCATATTTCGTATTTGCGCAAACAGGGATGTCTGTCTCCATATCATTTCGGGATGTCTATCTCCGTATCGTTTCTATCCGCGCAATCAAAAGCACACACCTCAGTTTTACTACAACTACGCAAAATGAGATGGCTATCCCTCGTTGCCGTCGTCTAACCTCCCATCTTCAAGGTATCCCTACATTAGTAGTAACTAAGGTAGAATGACCAACGCAATCTAAAAGAAGCTGATTCGTACGTTTTACTTCCTGATTGCAGTGCAGGGACGAGCGAAAACAACTGCATCCTAGTCCAGAATGCACTTTCTACCAGTTCATCCATGGACCGAGGATTAGCTGGCACAGCTGCACGGCGGTTTTTTGGACAGTTGCACGGACAAGAGGCATTGTGGTCTGCTTATTTCTGCAAATAGTCGTGCTTAAATTTAGTGGAATGCACAAGCATTTCAGCTGGTCAGTACACTGCATGGTTCAGTTCAGCATTCCAACTGAGACCACAATTATAATTGGTTATTCTGGAATGAGAGAACCTAACCCTGGATGTTGGCAACAAGAAAAAACTAGAGTGAACTCCACAGATTTGAGGCTGACTTGTGCGCCTACTTTAGGTTGACGCGTATGCTTTCATAAAAAAAAGTTGACGCACACGCAACGCCCTGTCAACTTAGTCAACACACGAGAGCAGTGACTGTTGGATATCCATCCAACGGCTGCCGTGCTTCTTCAATCTCTGCTCTTCATGCTCCAGCCGCTCAAACAAGCGCCGGCGGGACTGTCTGCTCCCTCCTCCCGTGGCCGGCTATACTGCTGCGCAGGCCTCACGACCCCACCGTACTGCCATCGCTAGCCTAGCCATCCCTCTACTCACCCACACATGCTGTTATTCTCCGGCGATGACAGATGAACCAGTAAACCCTTGTACTCCTCCGCGTGGGAAACAACTGCCGAGTATTCCCTGGCTCCGTGTCGTTCCCTTCCTAGGCCTCGCCGTCGTCCACCGCCCTGGTGCGCTCGGCGCGACCTGGTCAACGTGGTCAATGAACGACATCCATCGGAAGTGGACTATACGTGGAGAGGCTGACAGTTGGGTCCACGGCCACACGCAAGGAAATGCCTCCTTATTACACGCAAAATAATGATTCCTCCACCTGACAGCTAGGACCCACAGGAAGGGCCTCTGTATTTCGCAAAAAAAACGTTCCCCCCGCTGACAGGTCGGACCCACCAGCTATATCTTTGCACGCAAGGAAGTGCCTCCTGATTATGCCCAAAAAAATGAATACCCCCCTGCTAGCTGGGACCCAACATATTGTTGGGCTGACTTGTGGGCCTACTAAGTTGACAGGGACGAAGGGCTTTGTCAACTTAGTCAATACTCCAGTGACCGTATGATGTCCATCCAACGGCCATACTGCTTCTTCAACCTCTGGTCTTCTTGCTCCAGCCGCCCAAAGCAGCGCCGATCGTGCCGCCTGCTCCTGCCTCCCGTGGCCGGCTATGCTACCGCCTGCTCCTGCCTCCCGTGGCCCAGCTCCATGTCGTCCCCTTCCTAGGCCTCGCCGTCATCCACCGTCGTGGTGCTCTCCGCACGGCGTGGTCAATGTGGTCAACGACCGACTTCCATCGGAAGAGTACTGTACGTGGAGAGGCTGACAGCTGGGTCCACGACAGCTGCAAGGAAGTGCCTCCTTATTACGCGGAAAATAATTATTCCTCCACCTGACAGCGGGGACCCACCGGACGGGCCACCAGTATTTTGCAAAATAAATCGTTTCCCCCCTGCCTGCTGGGACCCACCGGACGGGCCACCGTATTTGGCGAAACAAACGTTCCCCCCGCTGTCAGCTCGGACCCACCAAAAGTGCCTCCTTATTTACGCACAAAAAAATGAATACTCCCCCGGCTAGCTGGGACCCACCTTGGTGGGAGGCTGTCTTGTGGGCCTACTAAGTTGAAGGGGCCGAAGGGCTTTGTCAACTTAGTCAATATGAATGATTCTAGCTCCAGTGACCGTACGATGTCCATCCAACGGCCGTAGTGCTTCTTCATCCTCTGGTCTTCTTGCTCCAGCCGCCCAAAGCAGCGCTGGTCGTGCCGCATGCTCCTGCCTCCCATGGCCGGCTGTGCTGCCGCGGAGGTCTCACCACCCCCTACTATTCCCACCGCTGGCCAGGCCCTGCGGTGACGGCAGCCTCACACCGCAGCCGAACCAGTGAACCCTCGTACTCCTCTCCGCGCGGGCTTCCACTGCTGCGTCTTCCCCGGCTCCGCGTCGTCCCCTTCCTAGGCCTCGTCGTCGTCCACCGCCGTGGTGCTCTCCGCGCGACGTGGTCAACATGGTCAAGGAACGACTTCCATCGGAAGAGTACTGTACGTGGAGAGGCTGATAGTTGGGTCCACGGCCACAGCCCAGTTTTTTTGTGATTTGCCAATTAAGTCGCTTTGTCAGGCCTGTTGGGCTGCAAATCTTTCAAGACGAGGATATCTTTTCATTCAGCGTGTATCTTGGAATCGTTTCGATGGTTTTGTGACAAGAACATTGTTCTTGGTGCCTCCTGTCTATTTTTGTGGCTTTGACCCGGGGAGTCGAGCTCTGAGGTGTTGTCGTCACAATTTTATCGTTGCAGTTCTGGAATACCTGAGATTTGCCGACATCGAAAATCTCTTTTATGCAGTTGTTGGTGAGATAACCCCGATAACCCAGTACTGGGGCGAGCTCGGGAGTATTTCCATAACTCGTATAACGGATGCTTTTCGAAGGTTGAGGTACACGATTTCCGAAGGTTTCTTGGTTATGTGTGGACGGATGGATACAGCTGGATGTAGGGATTGCTAGTTTGGGTGAGATATATTGCTTCCCCTGTATCCCCAACACCTGATTGCATAACCAGAAAGTTTTGGGAGTTTTATAGGTGGGAATTCAAGTAGCTCTAGTTTTATCTTTCCAACAGACACATGATACGATATGGGATCTATCATATGTTTGTTTCCGGCTTATTCTGCAAGCCAAATCCTTTGTTTTGTTTTATTTGGGGTATTCGAGTTGCCTCAAAGTCAAGTGTTGATTCCATACCTTTCAAGCGGTGTTCTCATATTTCTATGTGAATACTAATCCTTTTTGATCACTGAGGTTATCATGTCAACTCTTTTCCAACCGGTGTGTTTCTCTTCAAGCGGATCCGATCATTTCAACATTGGCGAGATCAATTCTAAGTTTTCTCAACGGTGTTTGTTTCGTCCGTCCCCAAGTTGCCTTTGTTTTCCCGCCCTCCCACCCTTTTTCTTCAAGGACTCATATTTCTTAATCAAGTATCCATTTATTCATGTGAAGTCTCTTCACTCTTTTCAATCAATGTTTTGATCCGGTGATCCCTCGTGAAGATGCTCACGAGCTTCAAGTTCATCATTCTTCATTCTCGTATTCTTTTCCGGTGGTTTTAACTCAAGCTTTCGGTGTTAATCATATCCCTTTCCTCGTTTCAAATGCTTTCTCATGCCGGTGCACCTCTCAATCACTCACCTCTTGCTATTCATTTGTTTGGGAGTGCTGAAGATATCTCACAAGATTTGTGTTTCCATTCTTAATCCGTCCAAGCTATTTGGAGATTGTTATCTCATTCAATTCATTTAATTCAACCGGTGCACTCCCATTTTTCAATCAATCCTTCAATGATGATTCTTTCAAGTGGGCCCTAACCCACAGGTCTTTTTCCAGGATCTTACCTGACTCTTCTAATTTTCCCGGAGCCATTCCCAAAGTCTTTCGAAGTTTGGCGTAAGAATGAATTATCATCAGTCACATGCCTTCTCCAAGATCGCTTTCAAATTCTTCTCATTGTTGGCTCAACCCCTTCGCTTTCCATTCTACCGGAGTATCTCAGTAATTTTGGTGGTGTTTCTCATCGTCAGTTGAAGACCGAAGAAGAGTTTTTCCTCTAAATCATGTCAGTTCTTCCGAAGATTCATGGTTCTAGCTTGATGCCATCCTCTCATAATTGTTTTCGATTGTGAGAATTTTTTTCATCCATCTGAAGCAAATCAAGAGCCTTTTCAGATTGATTCTCCGTAGCCCATCATCTTAGAATTATTCATTCAAGCTTTCAGCTCTCGTTCTCCAAATCATACCGGTGCATCATTCAAATATCCTCTAATCAATTCATGGCCTTTTCGTTCTCATGTATCTAAATTCCCTCAAGTATCTTCATTCGTTCTCTAATTCTTACCGGTGATTCACCCCTTTACTTCGTTCATTTTCAATCCTTACGGTGGTTCGTTCCAGATTTCTCTTCCTTCATTATCATATCAATTCATTCATTGTTAACAAATTCCACCGGTGGTTCCATCAATACCTTCTCAAGTTTATGCTATATCTCTCTTAATTCTTTCTATGAGAATAAGAAGTATGCCAAATCCGTTGCTTGTCATCAATTTAAATTGGTGAAGGATAGGCATGACATAATTCTTATTTTCTTGTTTCATCCAAGTGATTAATTCTTTTCTTCCGGAGATTGTTCATGATGAAGTAATTCTCGGTTCTAGTATTCATCTTTTCTTTCCGGAGTTCCAAGTTTTCTCGGTTATATCATCGCTAGCTCCATCTAAATCATCGCAAGGCTTTACCTCGTGTTTTCAACTTCTCTTTCTTTCTATCATCCTTTCATTACCGGAGTTCTTCATGGAGGCTCTACATGGTGGTTTATCAAGGATTCTTTTCATTCTTCAACTGTTCTTCAAGATTTCTCTCGAAGTTATGATCTGCTAAGCTATACTCTATAATTAAACATGGTGCTAAACACATGTTTTGTTTTGGGGAGTTCAAGCATTCTTCATCTTGCATTCCAAAGTGCAATTCTTTCTACCTTATCTTTTGAGGTGGTGTTATGTCACTCTTGACAATTTCCCTTCGTGATTCACAAGTTGTCAGGAATGAGTTAATTAAATCCATCATTTTCTCTTCGTTCAAGATATCTTTTCGACCAATCAATCTCTTTGTTGGAGTTATCTTGGGTTATATTTCACCTAAAGCCTTCCATTGGGAATGTTGCTAATTGTGGTGCTTATCATTGATCCAAGCTTTCTCCATATCCTTCTCGGTGAAAGAAGTTTTCATCTCTTCTTTGATCTCAAACAAGCAATTGTTTTTCGTTAGTGGCAGAATTTCACCTCAAGTGTTGAGATGTTTCCATAAGCCCACTACAAACTTGTCCTTCTCGTTGTTGGTTTTCCAACAACTCCGTTATAACCTTCTTGGAAGGGTGCTTACCAAGCACAGTGTGGTAGAAGTTGGCATTTTCTTCTTCATTCTGTTATTCCAATGATATATCTTCTATTCTTTCTTCCGAAGGCTTTGTGATGTTGCTCTCTTCACTCATCATCTCGAATTGTGAGGATCGTGTTCTTTTCATGCTTATCCTTTTAACCGGAGTGTTGTGTCATCCCTTCAAGTTCCTTTCATCTTCTCAAGTTTTGCCTCTCTTTTCAACCTGAGTGTTGTCTGAAATCCTTCTTACCCATTGTGCCATTCTTTCAATAGTTCCGGAGGTAGTGTGTTGTTGATCTCATCAAGTATCCTCTCATCTTGTCTAGTTCATGTTCTATTCCTTCCATGTTCAACCGGAGTGCGGCCCAAATTATATCAATCTTACTCCTTCTCCATCTAGTTTTAACCGGAGTGGTTTCAATATCTATCTTATCACTAGACCTCTTGGTTCTCGTCGTATCCCTTGTTCCTCTTTTCTAACGGAGTGTTTTCAACTTTGCTCATCTTCGTTGTATTCTTCCTTTCATTTTGCTCAACCTCTCAAGGTTCATGGTTTCACTCATTGGTCGAAGAAGCAACTTAGTTTTACCTCTTCTCTTCCTCTTCCGTTTCCCTCCGGTGCCATCCTAGATCTCGGGACGAGATCCTCTCGTAGTGGTGGAGTGTTGTAACGCCCCGGATACAACTTTCCATATTCGTAACTCCGACTCTTGCCTTTTCCGGAGATGTGATTTATTATTTCCTCCGCGGTTGGGTTTTGTCTGTTGTTTGCATGTTGTTCTTGTTATGCATCTCGTCTCATGTCATCATCCACATGTTTTTCAAAACTTGCATCCGTTCGGGTTCCGCCGGTCCTCTCCGTTGTCCATTCGGAGTCCAGACACACTCGCACGCGCCCACGGCACCTCCGAAATATTATTTTATAAGTGGCATAAAAATGTTCTCGGAATGGGTTGCAACTTGTCGTGCGGTCTTATTATAGTGTAGACAGACCGCCTGCCAAGTTTCGTCGCATTCGGAGTCCATTGGATAGCCCAACCGTTAAACCTACAACCGCAATATAGCCGGTCTATCGTCGGACGTTTTCGGTCTCCGGAAGCTGCTGCCGGGCCGCACCTCTCTTTCTCTCCTCTTCTCACAGCCCACCTAGCAATCCAAACCTTCCCCTCCGACCGGAACCGTCGGATCGCGATCCGAGGGTCCCGAAACCCCTCCTACCCCCCAAACCCTAACAAATCTGCTATTTAAACCCCCTCCCCTTGCCATTTTTGGGCTAAACCTATCCCTAGCTTCCTCCCCTAACCTCCCAGCCGCCGGCGCCACATTTTCCGTGCCCGGCCACCTCCTGCCCGCCACTTGGCGCTGCCCCCGCCGCCAGCCGCCACCCAGCCGTCGCCCCTGGCCACTCTAGGCGCGCCACCTGGCTTCCCTTCGTCCCCCAGCAGCCTCCCGCCGCCGCAGGCCCGTCCCAGGCCCGCCCGGGCCCCGATCTGGGCCCCGGGGGCTGCAGCCAGCCCGAGCGCCCCGCTCGCTCCTCCCGGTGCCTCTGTCCGACTCCGTCGTTGGCGTGTCACCGCCGGGTCGCCGGAGCCTCGCCGTGATGCCCCCAGGCCAGACCGCTCCGCCCGCCTCCTTCTCCTCCTTTCTTCCCTCCTCTCCTCCTTCACAGCTCCCTTCTCTCCTTGCTGCAGGAACCCCGCGGCCGCCGTGTTGCTCGGCCTCGCTGCCGGCCATTTGGGCGCGTCAACCTCACCTGGGACCAGATCTGGCGCCCCCACGCCTGGATCCGTCCATTCCCGCCGATCTCCCCCGAATCCGGCGAGCTTCCTTGCCGCCACCGTCCATGGCCTCCTCGCTGGCGCCCTGCTCCGTCTCCTGCTCGGGACCGCGCGCCCGAGCGCGTTGGCCGCGTGGGCCACGTGGGCCCAGCGCCCCGGTCCAGCGCGCCGGCCTGCCCAGCTCCTTCGCCTCCTGGGCCAGATCCAGGCCGGCCCCTTCCCGCTTGGGCCTCCTCCTCTCCAGCCGGGCCTTGGCCTAGGGTGAGCAACCTCCAGCGCCCCTCTCCTGTACCCTGTCGAGCCCAGCCAGATTCGGCCCGCGTAGGTTTTTTTCCTGCGCTGCGAATTTGTCTATTTATCCAGTATTTACAGTTTTGCAGAAAAACCCTTGAACCTCATGCATGTAATAACTAATTAACCGTGCATCGGATTAAAATAATTTATATATGTAAAATGCTCAGAAAATTGTGTAGATTAATAATATGCCCCTTTCATCTATGTTAAAAATGTTTAAAATGCTGTTTGTGTTAATTTGCTGATATGCCATGTTAAAATGATTTATTTCATAACTAAATAACCGTAGCTCGGAATTAAATGTTCTTTATATGTAAATGGGGTGGAAAAATGCCTAGTTTAACATGGTCCACTTTATTTTCCTGTTTAAAAACTCTAAAATTATGTAATAGGCATAACAGTACCAAATCCATAATTTGCACATGGGGATTTTCTGGAATTGTTGTTTGTTACTTCCGGCCTCATTTAAACTTGCCAAGATAGGTAGTTTCATTATGTTTCACCTCTTGCCATGTTTAACAACATTTAATATTGTTGGGTACAAAACCGAGAGAGAACTAAATAATCGATGTGGTGTTCCGTCAATATGCAACTTGTTGCATATTGAGCTCCACTTAATTTGTAGTGTTGTTTGTTGCACTTTGCCATGCCATGTCTCATTAAACCGGACATGCATCATACTTGATTGTGCATCATGCCATGTTTATGCTTGTGCATTTACCATGTTGCTTGCTTCTTTCTGGTGTTGCTTCTTAGTTCCGGTAACATTGCGTTCGTGAGGATTCGTTCGACTACGTTGGTTCGTCTACTTCATGGACTCGTTCTTCTTCCTTGCGAAATTTCAGGCAAGATCTACCCTGGATCTCACTACTATCATTGCTATGCTAGTTGCTTCGTTCTATCGCTATGTTGCTCTACCTATCACCTGTTTATTCAAGCCATCCCAAATTGCCATGAACCTCTAACCTTTGACACCCTTCCTAGCAAACCGTTGCTTGGCCATGTCACCGCTTTGCTCAGCCCTCTTACAGCGTTGCTAGTTGCAGGTGAAGTTGAAGATTTCTCCATGGTGGACATGATTTTGGTTGGGATATCACAATATCTCTTATATTATTTAATGCATCTATATATTTGGTAAAGGGTGGAAGACTCGGCCTTTTGCCTAGTGTTTTGTTCCACTCTTGCCACCCTAGTTTCCGTCATACCGGTGTTATGTTCCCGGATTTTTGCGTTCCTTACGCGGTCGGGTGATTTATGGGACCCCCTTGATAGTTCGCTTTGAATAAAACTCCTCCAGCAAGGCCCAACCTTGGTTTTACCATTTGCCTCACCTAGCCCTTTTTTTCCTTGGGTTTCCGGAGCCCGAGGGTCATCTTTACTTACCCCCCCCCCCCGGGCCAGTGCTCGTCGTGAGTGTTGGTCCAACCTGTCAACCGCCGGTGGCCACCAGGGGCAACTCTGGGCTGGCCTACCGGAAGTTTGAACAATCCGTTGTGCCCTGAGAACGAGATATGTGCAGCTCCTATCAGGATTTGTCGGCACATTCGGGCGGCTTTGCTGGTCTTGTTTTACCATTATCGAAATGTCTTGTAAACCGGGATTCCAAGTCTGATCGGGTCTTCCTGGGAGAAGGTCTATTCCTTCGTTGATCGCGAGAGCTTGTCATGGGCTAAGTTGGGACACCCCTGCAGGGTATAATCTTTCGAAAGCCGTGCCTGCGGTTATAGGCAGATGGGAATTTGTTAATGTCCGGTTGTAGATAACTTGACACCAGATCCGAATTAAAACGCATCAACCGTGTGTGTAGCCGTGATGGTCTCTTCTCGGTGGAGTCCGGGAAGTGAACACGGTTTCTGGGTTATGTTTGACGTAAGTAGGAGTTCAGGATCACTTCTTGATCATTGCTAGTTGACGACCATTCCTTTGCTTCTCTTCTCACTCTTATTTGCGTATGTTAGCCACCATATATGCTTAGTCGCTACTGCAGCCTCAGCACTTTACCCCCTTCCTTTCCCTTTAAGCTTTGCTAGTCTTGATACCCATGGTAATGGGATTGCTGAGTCCTCGTGGCTCACAGATTACTACAACAACAGTTGCAGGTACAGGTTATGCGATGATCATGACGTGAGAGCGATGTTTGGTTGCGTTCAGTTCTTCTTCTGCTTCTTCGATCAGGGGATAGGTTCCAGGTCGACAGCCTGGGCTAGCAGGGTGGATGTCGTTTGAGTTTCTGTTTGTGATTCATCCTTAGACGGATGATGCTATTATGTATTGTGATGTTGTATTCATGTGGCATTGTATGCCTTATGTATGTATCCCCATCTATTATGTAATGTTGATGTAATGATATCCACCTTGCAAAAGCGTTTCAATATGCGGGTCTATCCTTGGTGGGACCTTCGAGTTCCTTTTGGATAGGGTCGCATATTGGGCGTGACATAGAGGTTAATCATAAGTGGGATGCTTGTCCAAGTAAGGGCAGTACCCAAGCACCGGTCCGCCCACATATCAAATTATCAAAGTACCGAACGCGAATCATATGAGCGTGATGAAAACTAGCTTGACGATATTCCCATGTGTCCTCGGGAGCGCTTTTCCTATTATAAGAGTTTGTCCCGGCTTGTCCTTTGCTATAAAAAGGATTGGGCCAGCTTGCTGCACTTTATTTACTTTTGTTACTTGTTACTCGTTACAACTTATCCTATCACAAAACTATCTGTTACCACTTATTTCAGTACTTGCAGAGAATACCTTGCTGAAAACCGCTTATCATTTCCTTCTGCTCCTCGTTGGGTTCGACACTCTTACTTATCGAAAGGACTACGATATATCCCTTATACTTGTGGGTCATCAAGACTCTTTTCTGGCGCCGTTGCTGGGGAGTGAAGCGCCTTTGGTAGGTGGAATTTGGTAAGGAAAAATTTATTTAGTGTGCTGAAATTTTCTATCACTTGTTACTATGGAAAGTAATTGTTTGAGGGGCTTGTTCAGGGTATCTTCACCCCGTCTGGTTGAGCCAAGAGTTGCTCCTCAACCTATTGAACCTACTGAATCTATTGAAGATGAAACTGCTTTTCAGATTCCTTCGGGTATGATGGAAAAACTGCTAGCTAACACTTTTGTAGGAGATGGAACAAAGCATCCTGACAAACATCTACGCTTTGTGGATGATATTTGTGGACTATTTAAGCTTGCAGGTATAACCGATGATGTTGTTAAGAAGAAGGCTTTCCCTTTATCTTTGGAGGGAGACGCATTGACATGGTATAGGCTATGTGATGATACGAGGTCATGGAACTATAAAAGAGTGAAATTGGAATTTCATCAAAAGTATTACCCTATGCATCTTGTTCATCGTGATTGCAATTATATATATAATTTTTGGCCTCGCGAAGGAGAAAGCATCGCTCAAGCTTGGGGGAGGCTTAAATCAATGTTATATTCAGGCCCCAATCATGAGCTCTAAAAATTGACAATTCTCCAGAATTTTTATGCTCGGCTTTCTGAAAATAATCGCAACATGCTAGATACTTCTTGTGCTAGCTCTTTTATGATGAAGTCTATTGAATTTGGATGGAATTTATTGGATAGAATTAAACGCAACTCTGAAGATTGGGACCTCGACAAAGGTAAGGAGTCAGGTATGACACCTAAGTTTGATTGTGTTAAATCTTTTATGGATCCGATATTTTCCGCAAGTTTAGCACTAAATATGGACTTGACTCTGAGATAGTAGCTTCTTTCTGTGAATCTTTTGCTACTTATGTTGATCTCCCCAAGGAGAAATGGTTTAAATATCATCCTCCCATAGAAGTAAAAGCAGCAGCACCTATTAAAGTTGAAGAAAAGATTGTCACTTATAATGATCCTATTGTTCCTACTTCTTATGTTGAGAAACCTCATTTCCTTGTTAGAATGTAGGATCATGCTAAAGCTTCAACTGTTGTTCGTAAAAGCAATACTAGGACTTATACACCTCCTGAGCAAGTCAAAGTAAAACCCAATATTGCTATTGTTAAAGATCTCTTGTCTGATAATATTGATGGGCATGTTATTCAATTCACTGGTGAAACTGCTAGAATTGCTAAACCCTATGATAGAGATAAACATGGACCTGTGGTAGGCGTGTCTGTTATTTATGTTAAAATAGGAGATCATTGTTATCATGGCTTGTGTGATATGGGTGCTAGTGCTAGTGTTATACCCATTGACTTATACAAAGAAATTATGCATGAGATTGCACCTGCTGAGTTAGAAGATATTGATGTTACAATTAAACTTGCCAATAGAGATACTATATCTCCAATGGGAATTGTTAGAGATGTTGAAGTCTTGTGTGGGAAAACCAAATATCCCGCTGATTTTCTTGTTCTTGGTTCTCCACAAGATAGCTTTTGTCCCATTATATTTGGTAGACCCTTCTTGCGTATCGTTAATGCTAAGATCGATTGCAAAAAGAATGTTGTTACTGTTGGCTTGGATGATATGGTCCATGAGTTTAATTTCTCCAAATTTAGTAAACAACATCGTGAGGAAGAATTGCCTAGTAAGGACAAAATTATTGGTCTTGCTTCTATTGTTGTACCTCCTAGTGATCCTTTAGAACACTATTTGCTAGACCATGAAAATGATATGTTCATAAATGAAAGAAGGGAAATAGATGAATTATTCTTTAAACAGGAACCTATTCTGCAACACAATTTGCTTGTTGAAATCCTAGGGGATCCTCCTCCACCCAAGGGTGATCCCGTGTTTGAGCTTAAACCGTTGCCTGATAATCTTAAATATGCTTATTTTGGTGAAAATAAGATATATCCTGTTATTATTAGCGCTAACCTTTTAGAGCATAAAGAAGAAAGATTATTGAAAACTCTGAAGAAGCACCGTGCCACTATTGGATATACTCTGGATGATCTTAAGGTCATCAGTCCCACTCTATGTCAACATAAAATAAATTTGGAAGCTGACGCCAAACCAGTTTGTGATCCTCAACGATGTTTGAATCCTAAAATGAAAGAAGTGGTAAGAAAAGAAATGCTCAAGCTTCTGGAGGCAGGTATAATTTATCCCGTTGCTGATAGTCAGTGGGTAAGTCCTGTCCATTGTGTCCCTAAGAAGGGAGGTATTACTGTTGTCCCTAATGATAAAGATGTCCGCAAAGAATTATCACAGGTTATAGTATGGTAATTGATTTCCGCAAATTAAATAAGGATACTAAGAAAGATCATTACCCCTTACCTTTTATTGATCAAATGCTAGAAAGACTATGTAAACATACACATTATTGCTTTCTAGATGGTTATTTTGGTTTTTCTCAAATACCTGTGTCAGCTAAAGATCAATCAAAGACTACTTTTACATGCCCTTTTGGTACTTTTTCTTATAGACGTATGCCTTTTGGTTTATGTAATGCACCTGCTACCTTTCAAAGATGCATGATGGCTATATTCTCTGACTTCTACGAGAAAATTTGTGAGGTTTTCATGGACGACTTTTTCGTCTATGGTTCCTCTTTTGATGATTGCTTGAGCAATCTTGCTCGAGTTTTGCAGAGATGTGAAGAAACTAATCTTGTCTTGAATTGGGAAAGTGTCACTTTATGGTTAATGAAGGTATTGTCTTGGGGCACAAAGTTTCTGAAAGAGGTATTGAAGTTGATAAAGCCAAGGTTGATGTTGTTGAAAAGATGCCATGTCCCAAGGACATCAAAGGTATAAGAAGTTTCCTTGGTCACGCCGGATTTTATAGGAGGTTCATCAAGGACTTCTCAAAAATCTCTCGGCCTCTGACTAATTTATTACAAAAAGATGTACCATTTGTCTTTGATGATGATTGTGTAGAAGCATTTGAAATACTTAAGAAAGCACTAGTCTCTGCACCTATTGTTCAGCCACCTGATTGGAATTTACCCTTCGAAATTATGTGTGATGCTAGTGATTATGTTGTAGGTGCTGTTCTAGGGCAAAGAGTTGATAAGAAATTGAATGTTATCCATTATGCTAGTAAGACTCTAGACAATGCTCAAAGAAATTATGCTACTACCGAAAAGGAACTTTTAGCGGTTGTATTTGCTTGTGATAAATTCAGACCCTATATTGTTGATTCTAGAGTAACTATTCACACAGATCATGCTGCTATTAAATATCTTATGGAAAAGGAAGATGCAAAACCTAGACTCGTTAGATGGGTTCTCTTGCTTCAAGAATTTGATTTACATATTGTTGATAGAAAAGGAGCTGAGAACCCCGTTGCTGACAACTTGTCTAGGCTAGGGAATGTTCTTGGTGACCCACTACCTATTGATGATAGCTTTCTTGATGAGCAATTAAATGTCATAAGTACTTCTCATAGCACTCCTTGGTATGCTGATTATGCTAATTATATTGTTGCTAAATTTATACCGCCTAGCTTCACATACCAACAAAAGAAAAGGTTTTTCTATGACTTGCGACATTACTTTTGGGATGACCCACATCTTTATAAAGAAGGAGTAGATGGTGTTATTAGACGTTGTGTACCTGAGCATGAACAGGAACAGATCCTACGCAAGTGTCACTCCGAAGCTTATGGAGGACATCACGCTGGAGATAGAACTGCACATAAGGTATTGCAATCTGGGGTTTATTGGCCTACTCTCTTCAAGGATGCCCGTAAGTTTGTTTTGTCTTGTGATGAATGTCAAAGAATTGGTAATATCAGTAGACGCCAAGAAATGCCTATGAATTATTCACTTGTTATTGAGCCATTTGATGTTTGGGGTTTTGATTATATGGGACCTTTTCCTGCCTCTAATGGTTACACTCATATTTTAGTTGCTGTTGATTACGTTACTAAGTGGGTAGAAGCTATTCCAACTAGTAGTGATGATCATAACACTTCTATTAAAATGCTTAAGGAAGTTATTTTTCCGAGGTTTGGAGTCCCTAGATACTTAATAACTGATGGTGGTTCACACTTTATTCATGGTGCTTTCCGTAAGATGCTTGCTAAATACAACGTTAATCATAGAATTGCATCTCCATATCACCCGCAGTCTAGTGGTCAGGTAGAATTGAGCAATAGAGAGCTCAAATTAATTTTGCAAAAGACTTTCAATAGGTCTAGAAAGAATTGGTCCAAAAAACTGGACGATGCATTATGGGCCTATAGAACTGCATATAAAAATCCTATGGGTATGTCTCCGTATAAAATGGTTTACGGAAAAGCATGTCATTTACCTCTCGAACTAGAACATAAGGCATATTGGGCTATTAAAGAGCTCAACTATGATTTCAAACTTGCCGGTGAGAAGAGGTTATTTGATATTAGCTCACTTGATGAATGGAGAACCCAAGCTAATGAAAATGCCAAGTTGTTTAAAGAAAAGATTAAAAGATGGCATGACAAAAGGATACAAAAGTGTGAGTTTAATGTAGGTGATTATGTATTGCTATACAACTCTCGTTTAAGATTTTTTGCAGGAAAACTTCTCTCCAAATGGGAAGGTCCTTACGTTATCGAGGAGGTCTATCGTTCAGGTGCCATAAAAATCAACAACTTCGCAGGCACAAATCCGAAGGTGGTGAATGGTCAACGGATCAAACACTATATCTCAGGTAATCCTATAAATGTTGAAACTAATATTATTGAAACTATAACCCCAAAGGAGTACATAAGGGACACTTTCCAGAATGTTCCAGACTCCGAAAAGGAATAGGTATGTGGTACGGTAAGTAAACCGACTCCAAAACAATTTTTAAGGCAATATTTCTCCGTTTTGGAATATTTAGAAAATTAGAAAAAGAAGGAGCAGTCCGGGGAGGACACGAGGCCTCCACGAGGGTGGAGGGCGTGCCCCCCTACCTCATGAGCACCTCGTGTGCCCTCCGGACTCCATTTCCTTGCACGATACGTATTTTGGTCGGTAAAAATTCATTATACATACTCCCGAAGGTTTTGACTCTTGTATCACGCAAATATCCTCTGTTTTTGTTTCGAGCTATTCCTATTGCAGATTTAGAGCACCATTACTTCTCCCTCCTCCAACAACGAAGACAAGGATGCCTGGCTATTGAAGATAGAGTTGAAAAGAGAGGAACCAGAAGAGATCAACAAGGATGAAAGGACCAAGAAGGCTATGGAGGTTCAAGCTCCGGTGGTGAAAGAAGAAGACATCCCTGAACCTTTACCTAACCTTTTCACTCCAACAGAGATTGAAGCCTTCCAGATGATTGAGTTAGCCCGCATACAAAACAAGTATCTTACACAGGAGAATATTTTGTTGAAGGATCATATTGCCGGGCTCAAGAACATTAACCGCAAGTTGGAGGAACTTTTATGCTTGATGTGCGATTATCCACCGTCATCATCACCACCTCCATCACCTCCGAGGACATAATCACATGGGTATGGTCACTCCCCTTGGCAACTGCCAAGCTTGGGGGAGGTGCCCTGGTATCGTATCACCATCACAACTCCTCTCTTTACCGTTTTTCTTAGTTCGATCCCATTAGTAGTATCTTGATTTAGTAGAATAATGTCATGGCATGATCTAGTTTTGAGTTTTGCTTTATGATATTTCTTTGTAATCAAGTCCCCGAGCTATATAATAAAGATTAGTGCTGAGTCAAGGGCTTGAGTATTTTGCCATGATCTTGGGTGATTAGAAGAAATAGAATAAAAAGAATCAAGAGTTCATATTGATCTTATTGAAAGTAATGACTTCACATAGAAAGAGTATGATGATTGAAAGTTGTTGGGATTTGGCAATTATAGCTTTGGTCATCGTTGCAATTAATAGGAAGTAATAAGGAAAGAGAGGTTTCACATATAGATATATTATCATTGACATCTTTTATGATTGGGAGCACTCATTAAAATATGACATGCTAAAGAGTTGGGGTTGGACAAGGAAGACAACGTAATGAGTTATGTTTTCTTACATCTGAGATAAAGTATGTTGTCATGGTTCCTCTACCGTGTTGAGTTTGCCTTTACCCCTCATGCTAGCCAATCTTCATCACTAAGTAGAAATACTACTTGTGCTTCCAAATACCCTTAAACCAGTTTTTCCATGAGAGTCCACCATATCTACCTATGGATTGAGTAAGATCCTTCAAGTAAGTTGTCATCGGTGCAAGCAATAAAAATTTCTCTCTAAATATGCATGACTTATTAGTGCAGAGAAATAAGCTTTGTACGAACTTGTTGTGGACGCAATAAAAGCGACGGACTGCATAATAAAGGTTCACATGCAAGGGGCAATATAAAGTGACGTTCTTTTGCATTAAGATTTTGTGCATCAACCCTAAACGCGCATGACAACCTCTGCTTCCCTCTGCGAAGGGCCTATCTTTTATTATTATCCTCTACCCTATGCAAGAGTCACAGTGATCTTCACCCTTCCTCTTTCATTTTATCCTTTGGCAAGCTCAGCATGTTGGGAAGAACATGATATATATATATATATATATATATATATATATATATATATATATAATTGGATGTGGGGGAGCGTGAATTGTTATTGTTGACATTACCCTTGAGGTAAAAGGTTGTGGGGCAAAAACTATAAGCCACTATCTTTCTCTGTGTCTGATTAAAGCTCTGTAACCACCAGTATCGCTTGAGTGTTAGCAATTATGAAGGACTAAGTGATAGTTGAGTATGTGGACTTGCTTTTAAGCTCTGATTGACTCTTTCCGATGTTATGATAAATTGCAATTGTTTCAATGACTGAGATTATAATTATTGGTGCCCAATAAGGTTTCTGATTTATATTTTGGCTTTGTGAAAAGATCATCACTAGAACATAAGTAATCTTATGACAAAATTTATATAAGTTGCTGTTACGAAGTAATCATGACGCCTTCATGTCCGTATTTTATTTTTATTGACGCCTCTACCTCTAAACATGAGGACATATTTATTGTTATCGGCTTTTCGCTTGAGGACAAGCGAGGTCTAAGCTTGGGGGAGTTGATACGTCCATTTTGCATCATGCTTTTATATCGATATTTATTGCATTATGGGCTATTATTTCATGTTATGTCACAATACTTATGGCTATTCTCTCTTATTTTACAAGGTTTACATGAAGAGGGAGAATGCCGACAGCTGGAATTCTAGGCTGGAAAAGGAGTAAATATTGAAGGACTATTGTGCGCAACTCCAAAAGTCCTGAAACTCCACGGAATATCTTAGAATAAATAAAGAAAAATCATCGCCAAAGATGAAGGCCAGGGGGCCCACACCCTGCTCACGAGGGTGGAGGGCGCGCCCCCCTGGGCACGCCCCCTACCTCATGGCCCCCCTGGTGGATCTCCGATTCCCATCTTCTCCCATATGAAGTCTTTCGATGAGAAAAAAATAGAGGAGAACCTTTCGGGATGAGACTCCGCCGCCACGAGGCGGAACCTTGGTGGAACCAATCTAGGGCTCCGGCAGAGCTGTTCTGCCGGGGACACTTCCCTTTGAGAGGGGGAAATCATCACCATCGTCATCACCAACGCTCCTCTCATCGGGAGAGGGCAATCTCCATCAACATCTTCACCAGCACCATCTCATCTCCAAACCCTAGTTCATCTCTTGTATCTAATTCTTGTCTCCAAGTCCGGGATTGGTGCTAGTAGGTTGCTAGTAGTGTTGATTACTCCTTGTAGTTGATGCTAGTTGGTTTATTTGGTGGAAGATCATATGTTCAGATCCTTTATGCACAATATTACCCCTCTGATTATGAACATGAATATGCTTTGTGAGTAGTTACATTTGTTCCTGAGGACAAGGGAGAAGTCTTGCTATTAGTAGTCATGTGAATTTGGTATTCGTTCGATATTTTGATAAGATGTATGTTGTCTAACCTCTATTGGTGTTATGTGAACGTCGACTAGATAACACTTCACCATTATTTGGTCCTAGAGGAAGGCATTGGGAAGTAATAAGTAGATGATGGGTTGCTAGAGTGACAGAAGCTTAAACCCTAGTTTATGCGTTGCTTCGTAAGGGGCTGATTTGGATCCATATGTTTGATGTTATGGTTAGGTTTTCCTTAATACTTTTGTTGTAGTTGCGGATGCTTGCAATAGAGGTTAATCATAAGTGGGATGCTTGTCCAAGTAAGGGCAGTACCCAAGCACCGGTCCACCCACATATCAAATTATCAAAGTACCGAACGCGAATCATATGTGCGTGATGAAAACTAGCTTGACGATATTCCCATGTGTCCTTGGGAGCGCTTTTCCTATTATAAGAGTTTGTCTAGGCTTTTCCTTTGCTACAAAAAGGATTGGGCCACCTTGCTGCACTTTATTTACTTTTGTTACTTGTTACTCGTTACAGCTTATCCTATCACAAAACTATCTGTTACCACTTATTTCAGTACTTGCAGAGAATACCTTGCTGAAAACCGCTTATCATTTCCTTCTGCTCCTCGTTGGGTTCGACACTCTTACTTATTAAAAGGACTACGATAGATCCCTTATACTTGTGGGTCATCAGAGCCAATCGGCTTGGACGGAACAGGAGATGGAAACCAGGCCTGGCGTACCTCACAACGGAGGAAACGGACCTCCTACGGTCGAAACGGGGGTCCTGTTGATCGGGAGGGTGTGGCGTACCGCAAAACAGAGGAAACGGACCTCCTACGGTCGAAACGGGGGTCCTGTTGATCGGGAGGGGTGTGGCGTACCGCAAAACGGACGAAACGGACCTCCTACGGTCGAAATGGGGGTCCTGTTCATCGGGAGGGGTGTGGCGTACCGCAAAACGGACGAAACGGACTTGTGTTGGAGCGCTACGGTCGAAACGGGGGTCCTGTTCATTGGGAGGGGTGTGGCGTACCGCAAAACGGGACTCCCAGAGATACTGTTCATCTCCACCGTCGACCTCCTCCAGCCTCCACGGGATACCGTCGACCTCCTCCAGCCTCCACGGGCTCCTGTTCATCCAGCCTCCACCGCGCGCTACTCCACCGGCTACTGTTCAACCACCCCTCCACGGGCACCCCTCCACCGTCTACTATTCATCCAGCCCTCCACACCACGGGTCCTGTTCAACCACCCCTCCACGGCCACCCGTCCACCATCTACTGTTCATCCAGCCCTCCACACCACGGGTTCCTGTTCATCCAGAGGCAACGCCACCGCTCACTGTTCATCCAAACCCCCCCCGCAACGCTCACTGTTCATCCCAGAGGCAGCATCGATCGGCTTCAGTTAGCAGCAGTAGCGAAGGGATCGCTCCATTGGGTTCAGTTAACAGCCATCGATCGATCCCTCGGGTTTAGTAACGCGTAGCCTGCAGTGCAATTGCTCGGGTTCAGTTAGAGCCCAACGCCTCACTCTGGTTCAGTTAGAGCCAACGCCTCGCACACACACGTGTACGTACGAGAGAAACGCGCATCGCTCCGCCCCGACCTCCCACCGTAACCGGCAACTCCCCGAAATTTTCCTCCCCCTCGCTTCTACCATGGTTTTTTCCGTCATGGACGGACCAAAGAATGTCACGCAGCTGCGTCTCCGGCCCGCCTAGGACGAAAAGCCCATTTTCTGTCATGATTTTTTGTCATAGAAGTAGGAGCTTTTCGTCCTAGGCGGGCCGGAGATACCGGGTTTTGTCAAAATTATCGTCACAAAAAATCCATTTTCTACGATGATACCGGGTTTTGTCACAATTATCGTCATAAGTGTCATATGTATGACAGAAAAGAATTTCGTTCGGCCCAAAATGTCACGGATGTGTCTTTTTTTGTAGTGCACATAGTCAATAACATTGACGTTCACAGCTTCACCATGATGAACCAACCTAGTATATGTGACCGACATCCCATACAAGTGTAGATGATTTTGCACAGTTGACTGGGGTCTTGTAACTGAATTCATACAACTGCTACACGGGCAGAGCACATCTGATTTCGGACCACCATACTCAGCTCTGATAAAGTTCATGAAGTTTTCAACCCCCTCGACATATGCAGCGGAGAATCTTCAAGCAGAAGTTATCCAAGTCCTGTCCATCTATTAGACATACAAATTAGTTCTTCTACTAGATATTACAGGAAAAACATATATGCTTTTTTATGAAGTCCAGAAAAAAATACCTAGGTCAATGTCTAAAGCTATGGCAAGATATTTGGACGAGCAGATCTAAGTAACGAAATATATGTAAAGCTAATTCAGCAAACAGATTTGAGTGCTAAATTATGGCAGGTTGTTTCAGCAGTCAATGAGGCCGAGCACACAGCCATCAAACTATCGAAGGCCATCGTAGCAACAAAGATCGAGTATAAAATGGTGTAGAGCTATTTCACCTAACAGATTGGCCACTAGACCATGGCAATCTACGTCACAATTAATATATGGCAGGATATTTTAGCAAGTAATCGGCCTTGGCATGCCATCTCAGCTAAGAAGATTGAGTGCAGAACAAGGCAAGGAAGCTTCTTAAGCAGAGCATATTGACAGTAAACTACTTCGGCAAACAGTGAGATTAACGGCATCTATCAGCTAACATTTAGTGCTACACCGACATGAACGGGGCCTCAGTCTAGAATGCGTGTACCATGGGAGAAGTTGACCGCCGTGCGTCTCCACACGAACGTCGCCAGCGGTGGTGGTGCTGACCGCCGTGCGCCTCCACAAGAACATAGCCAGAGGTGGCAGCGCGGCTAGAGGACGACACTCTACGAGAGTGTACTGTGGGAGCAAGAGGATTGCCGTGCGTCCCCTCGACGAACCACGGTGCCGACGTATCGACGCGGCGGGGAGGGCGGCTTTGGCGGAGCGAATGGAGTGG